>NC_143052.1:29397121-29548636 GCF_052426305.1 Pelodiscus sinensis | reverse complement strand
ATTCAGGCATCTATCGCCTTTCGTTCTGGAGTATCTGATCCACCTAAAGGAGCAAAAGTTAGCACTGTCTTCTATCAGAGTCCATCTGGCAGTCATTTCAACATTTCACCCTGAGGATGATGCCCAGTTTTTGTAAATCCCTTAGTGGTATGTTTCCTCAAAGGGTTGGAATGATCCTTCCCTCGGATGAGACAGCCGCTGTCTTCATGGGATCTCAGCTTGATCTTTTCCCAGTTGATGCACTCGCTCTTCAAGCCTTTGGCCACTTGCTCGCTCCTGTACCACTCTTGCCTTTCTAGTGGAAATCAGATCTGTTAAAAGGTTTTCAGAACTAAAGGTTCTCACATATAAGCCCCTTTATTTGGTTTTTCACAGGGATAAGGTACAGCCTTCCTCTGCAAGGTGGTGTCAGAGTTTCACTTAGGCCAGGATATCCCCCTGTTTTCTATTCGAAGCCACATAATAATGCAAGGCAACAGTCACTCCACTCACTGGACATGCACAGAGCATTCGCCTTTTACACTGAATGCACAAAACACTTCAGGACGTCATCACAACTTTTTGTGGCAGTCGCAGACCTCATGAAGGGTCTCCCTATTTCCTCTCAGTATATCTCTTTGTGGATAATAGATTTATGCTATGGACTAGTTGGTATCCCTGCACTGGTGATTACTGTCCATTCCACGAGAACCTTGGCATCCTCGTCAGCTTTCTTAGCCCAGGTCCAAATTCAGAACATATGCAGGGCAGCTACCTGGTCCTCAATTCATACATTCATGGTCCATTATGTCATTGATCTGCAGGCCTGCAGTGACACTGCTGTAGTTAGGTCAGTCCTGCACTCTGTTGTGCACTATGTCTAGACCAGGCCTGCACAACATGAGGCCTGCAGGGGCTCACTGTGCGGCCCGTGACGACTTTCGGAAATAATATTTATTTATAAAAAAAATTGTAATTGTGTGAAAGTTGAGAATTAAATGCCGTCGACAGTGGATTTTTGAACAGTGCTACACTGACAGTTATGTACGCATGATGGGTACGTACACATGACGCACATGTGGAAGCCTTACTCATACGTCATTCATTCGTCTCATGTCAGTGCCTTGCTAGTGTGCCATGCGCCGTGAGATATTTCTTCTCTTTGTGTGTGACTGTGAGTCTTTTCCTTGTGTGTGAATTTATTCAACAAAATCTTGAGCTTTTTAATGGATTGAAAAGAAAAAAAGAAAAATAGAATCGGAGCACAGAGTTTTCAACACTGAATGGACGAGTAAATACTTATGTACTGTTTCCAAAGACAAAATACTGTGCCTCGTGTGTCGCGAAACATTAGCCTTTCCGAAGGAATACAACCTTCGATGGCACTTTGAAACTAAACATCCCATTCTCGCCAAATTGAACCCAAATGAAAAAAAAATTAAAGCAGCCAGTTTAGTGGAAACCCTTAGTGGAGAACAGCAATTTTTCAAGAAAGTGAGCACTGAGAATGAGACAGTTACTAAAGTAAGCTTTCAAATTTCTAAGGAAATTGCTGCTGCTGGGAAATGCTTCACAGAAGGCAAGTTTTAAAAAAAGTGTATATTGATTGCTGTATCTGAGTTATGTCCAGAAAAGAGGGGAATATTTGAGAATGTCAGTCTATCACGCATGACTGTACAGAGAAGAATAGCTGACATTTCTACCAATCTAAGTGATCAGTTAAAGCAGAGAGTCAGTGAATTCTGCTTTTACTCCCTAGCTATGGATGAAAGCACCGATTTAAAACACACTGCCCAACTTCTTATTTTTATTAGAGGTATTGATAAAAACTTTGAAATGACTGAAGAACTTGCTGGCATGTGCTCCATGACAGGTCGCACAACCGGAAAAGAAATTTCCAGTGAAGTGGTAAAGTGCGTGAATGATAAGTCAGGATTAGATTTTACAAAGTTGGTGGCCATTTGTACTGATGGTGTTCCTGCTATGTGCAGGAAAAAAGTTAGAACAGTTACTCTTCTTGAAGAATTTATCGGGAGACAAATAACCAAACATCACTTCATTATACATCAGCAGGTTTTGTGTAGCAAAGTCTTAAAATTTGAGCATGTAATGTCAGTGGTAGTTTCCATTGTAAACTACATCCGTTCTAGAGGACTAAAACATAGGACATTTCGAGTCTTTCTTGAAGGCGTAGATGCCAAGTGCAGAGACTTAAACTACCATACAAAAGTGAGGTGGTTGAGTCGAGGAAGAGTGCTCCAGCGTTTCGTTGCTTTGAAAGAGGAAGTAGCAGAATTCCTACAAAATGAGCCAATAAAATTCCCAGAGCTTGAAAATGAGTCCTGGAATCAAGATCTCTTTTTCTTTTGTGATATTACAGCACACCTGAATGATCTCAACATTCAAATTCAGGGAAAAAATCAACTTATATTCCAAATGTGTGCAGCAGTGAAAGCTTTCAAAATGAAATTGAAACTTTTCAGAAGTCAGCTGTCGAAAGGTGAAATGTGTCACTTTCCCACTTGTGCACAGCATATCCCTCAGCACAAACACGCCAAGTTAGGAGAAAAATACGCAAAGCAAATTAATCTTTTGATTGAAGATTTTGACAGAAGATTTACTTTGTCTAAAGAAGAAGACATCCAGCTGAAGCTGATTGAAGATTTCTTTTCTGTGGATCCAGAGGAAATGCCACTAGATTTGCAGTTGGAGGAGTAAAAGCTTGTTTTCTTCCACAATTTGTTTTCTTCCACAGAGGTTATTGAACTTCAATGTTCAGCAGTTTACCGAAATAAGCACAGAGAAAGCAGCCTGCGGGACTTCTACAAAAGTCTTGACAATGAAAAGTACAAAAATCTTATCAAAGTTACACTGAAAACGTTCAGCATTTTTGGAAGCACTTACATATGTGAACAAACATTTTCCATCATGAACATGAATAAAAACAAGCAACGTTCTTCTCTGACTGGGGACCATTTGGAAGACATTATGAAAATATCCACTTCAAATATGACCCCCAAATACAACAAGCTTGTTGCTGAAAAGAGATGTAATATCTCTCATTGAGTTTGCAAGGTAATTAGGAAAAGTACAAATGTTTTCTTTCAATGGAACAGATGTTTTTCATTTTTCCATGATGCATAAATAAAAATTAAAATAATTTTTAAAAGTATTTGTTTGATTTAATTGAAAAATTCTTAATAAAGTATCACCCCCTCCCCCCCCCCGCCAAATCTACCCTTGTGGCCCATAGCTGTTTTCTTTGGAGTAATATGGCCCTCACTGCTTTCTGAGGTGTGCAGGCCTGGTCTAGACTACACAATTTTTTGGAAAAAAGATGCCTTTTTTAAAAAAAACTTCACCCACATATAGACTGCCACCGTGTTCTTTCGAAAGTAAATCGAAAGAACACGGTGGTTTTGTCTTCCTCATTTTATGAAGAGATCTATCGAAAAAAGGCGTGTATAGACACGGGGTTTGTTTGTTTGTTTGTTGAAAAAACAGGTCTCCAGGGAAAAGTCCTGGTGGACACTTCATCTGCAGGAGAAACCTCTATTGTCCCTGTCTGTAGCCATGTCTTAAAGGCACAGGCACCCTGGGCAGCCATTGTGGTAGGAAAGGCAGCCAGAGGAAGCCACTGACCTCATGGCTCTCCCTGCCTCTTTGCCAAGCCTTTTCCAAAAGATCCCTTATCCCTTATTTTAAGAGGGATAAGGGATCTTTTGGAAAAGGCTTTATTTTCCGATAGATCCGCATCTAGACTGGCACTTTTTTCCAGCAAAGCTCCGTGACGAAAAAAAGCGGCAGCCATTTTTATGCTAATGAAGCGGGGGAGATTTAAATCCCTGCTTCATTAGCAATTGCGATACGTCTAATTTGCATCCCTTTTACGAAAAAGGGATGCAATCTAGACGTAGCCAGGATGTACTCCAGAGACTTTTAAGCTAGTGGTTTATTACATCTCTGCTAAGAGCCTGCATCAAGCACTTGGTGATTGATGTATGTAATGTGCTTTCTTCAACAATTCTACTCTCAACCTTTTCTTTATTAACAAACTTTTAGATTTTAGATTCTAATGGACTGGTATGGTGTGTTCTTTTGGGTAAGATCTAAGGCAGAGGTAGGAACCTTTTTTGGGTCAGGGGCCACTGACCCACAGAAAAATCAGTTGGGGTCCACACACAAGCGAGAAGCATAAAAACCCACCAAAATCATCACTGATGTGGCCCCAACTAAGGAGGAGAAAGACACTCCCCACATTCCCCTTGCACACCATAGCTAGGGGGGCCTCGGCTAGTAGAGTTTGTGTGCTCCGGTCCCACAGGGGGACAGTAGGGGCTGGAGTGCCAGCACAGGCTCCCCAATGCTGAGGAGGGGCCTTGAGCTTCAAAGGCCAGATCCAGACAAGGCAGGGCCACATCCAACCCCCGGGCCTTAGGCTCCCCACCCTTGAGCTAAGGTATAAATTGACCTGTGTCTGGTCCTTTAGAATCAGGAGAACCTGTTCAGAGCTGGTGAGATCTGTTTCCATAACTGCTCACATGTGTAAGGTATCATAGTGGTTGTGACGCAGATAATGCTGGCATGTCTAAAGGGATTGTTTGTGTAACTTTTCTTGCTGTCCAGATTGACAGCTAAAGTGTAGTTATAGAGGAAGGTGTAAATAGCCTGATTCTAAGCAATTTGCCCTGATTTGACCCTTTCAGCAGTGCACCCAGACCACCTGTTACATTACATTATGAAGATATGAAGATCCAAATGACCAATTATAATGAATCATTAACTTTCAACTCAAAAATTCAGTATGCAATTTAGTAATGATATCATTGATTATGGAGAGGACACTTTTTTCCCCAAAAAAGAGTTAAAATTTATTTATGGCAGCCACACACATGAAAATTAACACCCCATTACAAATATCATTACACCGTAATCACTCTTCAAAAAGGAAGGCATAGCATCCACAACAGAATTCAAATTAGGATTAACCAGTTATGTAAACAGGATTAGTAAAAATGTGCAATTTATGCTAGTTAAGATAAGCATTTGAGGAGATATAAAAACCCATCGTTGGTATTAGAGAGTCTTCCCAAAGGTGTAATTACTGACTACAGGCAGTCCCCGGGTTACGTACAAGATAGGAACTGTAGGTTTGTTCTTAAGTTGAATTTGTATGTAAGTCGGAACTGGTACATATTGTAGGGGAAACTCTAGCCAAACATTTCTCCAGAGCTCAGTTTTATTCTCCCACACCTCACTTCCCTCAGTCCTTTATTCTCAAGCTAAGGTGTCTGCTGAGAAAAGCCGCTCCGCGTCTCCCTAGTCTGCTGGGGGGGGGGGCGCTAGCTTCGCGTCTCCCTGGTCTGCTGGGGGGAAGCAGCTAGTGCGGGGTTGCCTCACCCCATTTGTAAGTAGGGATCCGATGTAAGTCGGATCCATGTAACCCGGGGACTGCCTGTATATAATTTACAGCATATTTTAAACTTTCCTCTGAAGTTTCTGGTGCCAACAACTGTCTGAAGGTCAAGACTGCAATGCATCTATCACCATTCCTTGAAAAGAGTGTTTGAACTATTAATTCTGCAGTAAGAAAACTGTATTAGATTTGCTGATGTGGATCTATTTCTTATCAATCAACTTTGTCATTAGGAAAGTTAGCAGAAGTGAGAAACCATTTAACTAATTTCTAAATCTGAATCACTGTTTCATCAGACTGACACGTTGTCTTTCTAGGGCTTTGCCTTTCAAGGGAAACAAGCTAAAACTTCATGTCACAAATGCAGTCATGGTTTTGTGGTTGATAATTATCAAACCAAGATAAGAGTTTCTTGGTATAACACTTAAAAATATGGCTTGATTCAGATAGCACTGCCCTACGTTTTGAGTATCAAGTTGATACTAATAGTTCAAGGATAGTTTAGTCAACAAGCATTTGCAGTAACCAACGATTTGTAGGTGTTTCAGAATGCTTGTGTATAAAAAATGAAACATTTTAAAAAGAAGCATTAAGTTGGTGTTTTCTTCATGTGTTTTTATATTAAGCACTGTGCATGCTTTTCAGTAACCAGGGCATCAGGGTATAGGTAAGCATGAGAGCTTCAATAACTCCACAATCCTAGTTGCTCCTTCAAAAACGGTAAGGCAATCATCATGTTTAACAGAGAAAAACTTAATTACTCTTAAGCTGTATCTACACTGGCATGATCTTGTGCAAAAGCAGCAGCTCTTGCACAAAAACATGCTACTGTATATACTGGCCACGTGTTCTTGCGCAAGTAAACTGACGTTTTAATGTATGAAATCAGGGCTTCTTGCGCCAGAACTCTGACGCTCCCGCTCAGGAATAAGCCCTTTTGCGCAACTGTTCGTGTGCAAGAGGCCAGTGTAGACAGGCAACATGAATTTCTTGTGCAAGAAAGCCCTATGGTTAAAATGGCCATCAGAGCTTTCTTGTGCAAGAGAGCGTCTACCCTGGCATGGATGCTCTTGCGCAAAAGCACATCTCTTGTGCAAAGCACATGCCAGCGTAGATGCTCTCTTCCAGAAGAGTTTTTGCAGAAGAACTCTTCCGCAAAAGAGTTCTTCCGCAAGCTGCCAGTGTAGACGTAGCCTAAAAGTATTCAATTTCTCTTCCTTTAGTCAGAAGAATTTTGTATTGGTTACAATTTAGTTACTAAAAATGTGATTTGTAGTATCAGGCTTGAAGCATTTAAAAAGGTGAAAAACAGAACTGGTGATTTTGCAAAAGCAGCAAAGAGAAAGTGTACTAGACATGAGGCAACAGAATACTTCCAAAACAAGGCCATAGAGGTCAGGGAAATTTTACAGAAAGTATATAACACTTCTGTTTTTGTCATCAACCAGTTGCTTCACTTTTCTCAAAATAGTTCACTGGTTATTCTTCAGTAAGGCTGCATCTAGACTGGCATGATTTTGCGCAAATACTTTTAACGGAAAAGTTTTTCCGTTAAAAGTATTTGCGCAGGAGAGCGTCTATACTGGCATGCGCCTTTGCGCAAAAGATTTGCTTTTGCACAAAAGCATCAGTGCCAGTGCAAGTTTCTCTTGCACAAGAAAGCTCCGATGGCCATTTTAGACATCGGGCTTTCTTGTGCAAGAAATTAACTTGGCTGTCTATACTGGCCCTCTTGTGCATGAATACTTGTGCAAGAGGGCTTATCCCTGAGCGGGAGCGTCGGAGTATTTGCGCAAGAACCGCTGATTTTGCACAGTACAAAGTCAGTGTTCTTGCGCAAATACTCGTGGCCAGTGTAGACAGGCGGCAAGATTTTGCGCAAAAGTGGCTGCTTTTGCACAAAATCTTGCCAGTCTAGATGCAGCCTAAAAGATTAAGAGTAAAAATTAGCAATACTTTCATTAACATACTGTTGCAAGCCCCATTTGTAGATGATTATTTTTCATGTGGCACCTTTTACAACTATTCTGGAGATGTGACAGACACATTGATGAATTTAAAGACAGATACACTAACAAGTTGGTTAGTACACTGAAACTCCTGTATTTTCTAGTTGTGTATTTATTACAAAAGAACAATCACAAGAACTTGAAGTTTATAAATTTTAAATCACATTATCACTGTTTCCCTTCCTGAATCCACTAATGGTGTGGCTAAATTAATTTCAAATAATTGTATATAATAGAAGCATGTGTGGCATGAAAATGAGAGATAGCGCCGCTGGCCCAGGCGCCCGATGATGATGTTATGGGGCACCCTGTGATTACATCACAGCCATTGACCGCTATGCAGGCAGGGGCACCAATTGCGCCTTCTGCCTGGGGCGCTAGCTGCTACAGCTGGCCTCGGGCCACTCCTGGGTGAGATGAGGGACTCTAGATCTTATTTTATACTTCAGAAATTTGCAGTAAATTCAATGCTTCTTAAGCCTCTGTCATATAAATAATAGATGATAGCTAGAGTTCATTAGCAGACTTGCTCCTTTACTCATAAGGAGGCGCTTTTTTTTTAAAGTCCCCTCATTCTGGAGATGGACTTAGCTAATTGCTTAATAGGCTTGCCAAATGGTTTCAACAAAAATATTGGACTCACTTGACGTTACATCACAATCTACATTACATCTTATTTAGAAACGACCATATTTATATTTTCTCAATTTGTTTCCCAAACAGGACTGTTCAGTTCAAAACCAGACACCTGGCAACCCTATGATTTGGAGCCTCTTGCCTGCAAAGGACAGCTGACTGTACTGGTACTGAGACAAGTACTGAGAAGTTCAAAGGCCTAGCCTAGGAGGTGCATGTTCTAACTTCATAGTAGCAGCAGCCAAGAGGAAGGATGGGGTGTCCGCAACAGCTATGCTCTGACCAGTAATCACAGCACCCAACCCAGGCTCTGAGGCAGCCTAACTTGCCTGGGACCCTCCCATCTGGGGGACAGCTGGAAAATCAACTGTAGCCCTTCCTGGGACACATGGCGAGCCTGGAGCACAGCACCTTCTTGCTCAGCCAGGCCCCTTCTGGGGCCCACCCCAGCCACCCGCAGTGACTCCCCTGTTCGTACCCCATGAGACCCTTTTGCCCCATTCGTAAGGGCCCCAAAAGGGGCCACCACAGCTAGCTAGCTATGCCTTGGCCAGCCACCCTCGCGACCAACAAGAACGCGTCAGAAGCGCTACGTGGCTCGCCGCCCCCTTATGAGACCGAGAGAGGCAGGAAGGGGCGGGCCTCCCCAGAGCTCCCATGCGATTGGAGGGCGGGGCTGTCAGTGGCTGTAACTGATTGGTTGATGCTACCCTAACGCCCCCTCCCCACCGAATCCTGCTGGGATTGCAACGCGAGACTGTGTAGCGGGAGCGCCCTCTACGGGCAACCGGGCGGCGCTGCGGCCCCTTCCCCTCGAGCTGGGCCGGGCCTGCGAACACTCGCCGCAGATGTTGTCAGCGCTGAGGTGAAGGGGCGGGGATGCGGCTTAAAAATAGTCCGATGACTCCGGCGGCGGGGCTGAGCCGCGGCCCGCGGGATCGACATGGCGGCGGCAGCCGGGGAGCGCTCCCAGCACACTCGCTGAGATGAGGCGGGGCTCGGACATGGCCAGTGGAAGCCGCTGCCGGGAGGAGCAGCAGGAGGAGGAGGAGGAGAGGGAGGAAGCCGCCCTGGGGAAACTGATCGTTCGCCTGACGAACGTGCAGGAGGGGACGCAGCTGCAGAGCGTGCTGCAGACGCTGGAGGACTTGCTGGCCTTGGCCCACCGGCCCCGCGGTGAGGTTCCTGCCCGGGCGGGCGGGCCCCGCTACGGCTCCCCGGCTCGGCCCCGCGAGTAACCGGCTCTCTCCTCTCTCCTCAGCCCCCAAGCTCTTCGCTGGCCGGAACCTCCACGTGCCCTTGTTGCTGGTGTTGGACTCCCACTTGCGCGTGGCCGCGGTGCAGCAGGTAAACCCCTCACCCCTAGCTGGCAGACCCAGAGCCTGAGCCAGCCCCGAGCTCCCCGCAACTTGGCGGGCAGTTTGGATTCAGAGCCCAACTTGGCGGCTGGCGCTGGTTTTTAATGAGCCAAATGGAAACTTCCTCGAGGTTTGGGACTGTCCAGCTCGGTCAAGTCTCCGCTCCTGGCCAGCTAGTAACAACAGACACGGGCGTCTTGTGCCAGACAGGCAGGTGTGAAGACCGCTAGACAGTGGTGCACAGGAATAGTCTCCTTGAAAATGCTGTTGCTGACCATATTGTCACCGCGGAGATGACATAGGGTGACAGTATTACTGTGAGATGAGAAATACAAAACTATAGCTCCAGGGCCCAAAAGTCAGCAGTTCTGTATAGTTACCATCAGGTGTTCCAGTAAATAACCATGTTAAAGAGAGATGTGCATTAAAAATAAATAAAATAGTAAATGGGGTATTATTAATCTGTGGAATTCAGTTATTTGTGTTGTGATTTCTTCTGTATCAAAGTACATGTTGGAAAACAGATTATAATAGTTACTACTGTTACATTATACGTTAAAAGTTTTTCTGTTAAAAGTATTTCCGCAAAAGCGTGTCTAGTAAGGATGCTTTTGCGCAAAAAGTGCTTGCCAGTCTAGACGCACTGCTAATGTTCCTAATATAGTATACCACAGTCCTGGACCACAGCGCTAGAATATTAATGATTTTTTTAAAAAAATGCTGTATGTAGTATTTACATTGTAAAGGATGGCTAAAGTTTTTTGTCAGCTGTTTGCTAAAAAGAATAATTTTGTCTCTTTTCCTAAGCTCTAAATCAAAATAAAGCAAAGTATGTTCATAAATTACATACGAACTATATTGCACAGATCACATATGATGTCATGCGCTACAAACATTGTGATAATCCAATATTGTTTCTAAATGGAGCAGGATGTGTTAAGGAAGTAACATCTGTCTTTTATACCCACTGTCATGCTCAGGACAACTTCAGAAACAAAGCAGGGAAAGTTCTGTAGTTTATTCTGTTTGGTTACCTCTGTTATTTAAGACTGACTCATTTTATATTAAATATTGCAGGTGCTTTCCAATGTCATTTTCACATTTGTTTTCAGACAGAGATCCTTCCTAGCAGTCAATCATGTAAAATAAAATGCATGTTATCCCCAAAAGATGTTTAAAGACATCTAGGAGGCTATGCCCTGCTCACTACACTCACCAACCCTCCTCTCTCCAGAGAGCCTGATGACATAATTCTGTCACATGCAGCAGAAAAAACTTTTTTATATATATATGGAGAAATATGATCTCTGTAAGACTGGTTTGTATTTTCTAAAAATAAATGTATGATTTACATTTTTTTCGCCTTTTAAAAGTTCAGTTTGTTCGGCTGCAAAATGTAATTCCCGCCATATCTATTTTAAATAATGGGAATGGTCTACATTAACAGATACACACATTCAGAGTAAGCAGTAAATTGTATTCTTGATTTTTACCTGTCATGTATAGTTGTTACATTAATAATAACAATGAAAGTAATTTTTTGTACTATTATTATATCTTTTATTAGAGGATAACCAGGTAATGTGAGGAATCTGAAACTTTAATTCATAATTCACTATTCAATTATCACATAGGTAAGAAATTTGTATAGCCATTGCTTTTAAATTGGGTTGAACCTATCAGTTGTTTAGCAATAGCAGAATGGCACAGAAGTCAAGAATAGTAAGTAAAAGTACTTCAAACTGCAACTGTATGGGAAATTTTTAAAACCTGATAAAGAAGAAAGTGGTAACTATACCTGAACTGCAATTTGGCTAGGATGCAAGGGTAATATCTTTTAGTGTACTCTTAAAAATGGTTTTAAAATGAAGTTTCAGCCTCTTATCTGAATTTCTTAGCCTTTGAGAGTTTACTTTAGACTTTCTATAGCTCTTTAATATTGTTTTAACCAAGGACATAGCCAGATGCAACTCAAAAACTTAATGTCACGAAGTGCTGCAACCATCCTTTCCTCTATTCCCTAATGCTATAACAAATTTAAAAATATTCTACACTAACTATACTCTATCTTCCCTGCTTCATCCATTGTGATTCACTTGTGGGAGTCTTGAATCTGAGTTTGTGGCAAGGACTGTAGATGCTGTGTGTAGATCCCCTGTTAGTGTAGGCATGCTGTAATGGTGTGACCAAAACAACTGTTTTTCATTGCACAGGTTAATAGAGCAGTAGCTCTTTCTAATTTGTAGCACAAAAGTGAAATTGACCAATGTTTTGAAATAAGTTGAAGTAAGGGCGGTGTCTGGATTGATTAATATATTTCCTTCTGGCTGAGCTTGCCACACAATGATTTCCTCATGCGGCTGCTGTATCATTAACTCATACAAGTGAACCTCTACTTCTTAGTCAATTAGTATTGCCGTTACCAACGCAAATGGATAACCAATACAGAACTTACAAATTTCTCTATGGACAGAGGGTAAGTTATTGACCTCCAAAAAGTCAAGGATAACAGTGCCTTAGAGATGTTAAGAAGCATGTTAACATAACGTTAATCGTGTAGTCCAAAAAAAGTTTTGTTGACTACACAATTAATAGATAAGGGATAGCAGTGAAAGCACTCAATTCTGGCTTGTGCTGAGTCCCAGCATCAACACCACTGCGACTCTGCATTATTAGGGGACGGGTTGCTGCTGTGCAGGCAGGCTGGCTCAGTCCCTTCTCGGGCCGGGTCCCAGCATCAGTCCCTGCTGCAGCTATGCATTAATAAGGGACTGGGGAACCAGTGCACAAGGCAGGCTGGCTCAGTCTCAGCTGCTGAGGTTGAGAAGTGGAGATGTTTGCATTGTTCCTCTCTCTGCCCTTCCTGTTCTATGGATTAATGGAGGGCTTCAGTCTTCAGGAATCACAATCCAGTAACTGTCCTTGATGCTAATATTAAAAATTAAAGAAATATTTGCTTTTTGCTTGAAGCCCCACCCCCTGTCCTCTTTCCTCCCCGAGTCCCCACTCCTGGTCAAGCTGGCAGCTGGAGCCCAGACAGGGAGTTGTGGGGAGCTATGTTCCTCCATCTGGGCATCCATCTATCCAGGGTACAAGGAGGGGTCTCAGGCTTCCCAGCCCTGCTCTGGCTTCTGGTTTGGCCAGAAGCAGGGTCTTGGGATGAGAAGGGGTAGGAATGCAGCCACAAAGTGGATGGAGGCCACTGCCCCCATTTTGGTGGAGGCTCTACCATCCCCTGGTTCTATGGTCTGATACATGGCATGCAATGCTGTGTATTTTGAATAGATTCCAAGGCCAGAAGGGACTGTTGTGATAATCTCATATGGCTTTCTGTAAAACATATGTTATATAACTTCCCCCAAAGTAATTCTTAAGCATAGCTTTTACAAAAAATCCAATCTTGATTTTAAAATTACCAGGTGATGGTGAATCCACTGTAAACCTTGGTAAAGTGTTTCAGTGATTAATTACTCTTGCCATTAAAATTTAGCCCTTTTCTGCTTGAATTTGTCTAGCTTCAAGTCCAGCCATTTGATCAAGTTATACCTTTCTTATCTAGATTATCAGGCCTTTTTCAATATATGAGCCTGACTATCTAAGATCTAGCAAGCTTTCAAAATAAACTAATAACTTTTTATTTAGTGTTTTTTCTCCATTAACAATGGGTAAAATAAGGAACCTTTTTTAATTTAGGTCTTGGGTATCTTATTTTCAGAGGTATTTCAGAATCAAGGAATTTGCATATTGTGTGTCCTTTGCCTTGTGTTTTGTTAGTTCATCATGTCTTATTTAGGGTGTTAGGTTTTCAGTTCAAGAAATGTCATATAGGGAAAATTTTCCTTTTTCCTATATGCAAGGGAAACAAGAAATACTGTTTGTTTTAAAGAAGAATATCTTTTCATCAGAGAGGACAGAAATAAGAGATTTGACACGTCAGTTGAAAAATAATTACACTTTTATTTTCCAGGTGGGTTGGCTGCTTCTTTGTAAATTAATAGAAGTGTATCCAGCCACTCTTCGTAACATAGTTCCTCAGGATGTTGGAAAGGACTGGGAAGTACTTGGTGTTCAACAGTAAGTGCATACATTTTACAAACAAATATTGTAAGCAAAATGTCTCCTAGAGCTTTTCTACAAGAAGAAATTGGGAATAATGTGTTTTCTAACACATTAAGTAATTGTTCTAGATTAACTTGGTTACTACAATTTTATCACATCGTAATTCAGAGTAAAAATACACTAGGATGCCATCACAAGTCTTACGTAAAGATTGAAAGGATGTTTGGAATGGGATTTAATGGATGGAAACTGAAAGCAAGGAAGAAGAATAACCTACATAAAAATATTTATTGAAAGGTGAAAAAGTAAATTGCTGTATCATTGATTTGCCATTTCCCATAATAGAAAACCTCTTTGAAATTAACTTGGTCCAGGATTGTACAAGAAACCTATATAGTGATCAGCATGTAGTGTTTGTGTCAAGTATGTTGTTTAGTGGGTAGCCTAAGACAGTATGTGTTGAAACAGATGGAGTTGCTACATGTTTTCACTCCTAAATATGGTGCTTTACAATTACAAACCTGGAAGTTATAAAAAGCATGAATCGTCACTAGGCTCTCATTTGAGAGGATATGGAAAGGCCTTTTGGCCAGCCAAAAGAATGAAGGTATTTCAGAACCATTCTGATAGTATGGGGGCAAACATTTTAGAAGGGTGATACTTTGATGTTCACTAGTTCTGCAAATTTTCTTCTCACTAGCATTACCTCCATATTCCCTGGGTTCATTGTTAGCAAACTACTGCATCTGAGCTAGGGATGTAAGCGACTAGTCAAGTAGTTGACTACCCAATAAGCATAAGCTTATTGGGTTGTCGAGTGACTAGTCAACTTCTTGCTTCTCCCCTTCTGCCTCTATTTCAGTCCCTCGTGCATAAGGAAATTGGACTTTCATCAGGCAACCCCAACTGCGGCTCTGCAATTTAAAAGACAGTAGGAGCTGGGCAGCCTTCCCTCTGGCTCCTATTGCATTTTAAATAGCAGAGCCACAGCAGGGTTTGGTCCCAGCACAATCCGGGACTGAGTGGGGCTTCCTTCCCCTATCAAGTAGTCAATAAAAATTCTATTGACTACTCAATGACTAAAATAACCTGAGTTTAACATCCCTCGTTCCTCATCTGTGGTTATGTCTAGTCCACTAATTTGGACTCTATCAAATTACAGTCAAATATGTAACTGTGAAGATCACGAGCGGACATTTAAAAATGGCGGCGCCCGGCGAGATGCAAATGAAGCCTGGGAAATTCAAATCCTGGGCTTCATTTGCAACTCCGGTTGCCTACATTACCACCCTAGTTCGGACTAGGGTGGTAGTGTAGACATACCCTTGTTGTTTAGAGCTCTTTCTAGAAGTGTTTGGTATTTACCATAGTACTGCTACATTGGATCAGCTGCCTGGCAAGTAGGAGAGAGATGAAAACACAATTTATATATACTTCATTTGCACTTTAAGATGATGCACCTTTGTGTGTGTTTGGAAAACAGAAATTTGAAGTTAGAAAATTTGACATAGATTGAAGTGAGCTTGGGTAGGGACTCTTTTTACTCTGTTTTTGTACAGCACCTAGCACTATGGGTCCTGATCTGTTATAAGGTCTAGTACCTGCTAAAGTATGAAACAAATACATGATTATAATTGGTTCAAAACACTTTTTGGCTTAACCGAGGTATACAAACTGTTAAAAAAGACAGTGCAGCAAATGAAGTAACTTTTCACATCTTGATTGATAAGTAATTTATATAATAACTCTTTAAAAAAAATAAGGAAATTCTCTCTCTCGCCATATCTGGGATGTTACTAAATGCTCACAAATGTTCTGCCAGAGCTTTTATAATATTTGATATTAGGTTATACAGTAAATGAGGTTCAAGTATTTCACCTCTTTGCTTTCATTTACTTTTGAGATGGGAGGATGTATGGTGAATTTCTCTGTGCATTACTCAATCGTTTGATCTTAATAGCCAGGCTCCATTGTCTGTTTGTTTTGGGTGGCATTATACTGAACCAGCTCATATCTTCAGAATGTAGGTACTTCAGAGCTGAGACTTCTTGTTTGCACAGTTCACCTGCTTTAAAATGTCAGGTACACACACAGAGGCAAACTTAATTCCCAGAGCTAGTGAGGGTCTGCTGTGAAAAGGAGGCAGTTGCGATTATGACTCTGTGCAGCCTCCTGAAATACATGGGCCTATTCTGGATTGTCCTTGCATGCAGGCTGTGGGACATGTGCATGGGAGAAATTGGGCCAAAGGATTGGTTTCTTCCCCCCTTCCCCTCCACCCGGGGTGCTAGGTATTATGGTACTTCAGGCACTGGGTTGAAGTATCCTCTGGGGAGTCTGGGGAGCTACTCTATAAGTTTGGAGGGGAATATTTTCCTTTTTTCCTTTCCTCTCTAACTCCCTCCCAGCATTCTGCCCAACTAAGAATTTGCCCCAGGTCTCTGCCCCAGCATAGAGGACCTGTATAAGTCTTTGCCGCTCCTTAAGCCTTACAGAAGAGATCTATTAATAATAGTGAAGGTGCAAAATGATATAGTTTCTCATGAATATCAAGACTATCTTTACCTGAAGCTTGATTTCCTGTTAAGAATGTCCTACTGCACTTTATCCAAACCTAAATTTCTATATCCATAGGTTGTGCAATGGACACCTGGAGCCTACAGGGGGCCTTATTTTTATTGATTTTCTGACCTGTCAAGACAGTGTCTCAATTGTACTGCAAACTGGTACACAAATCCAATGTATGTGATAGTTGTTTTTAAATGTGTGTCACTGATATAAAACATAGGTAATATAGAAAATTCACTTTATAAATAACACTACTACATATTACTTTACTCTGTGGCATTGAGGGTTATAAATGATAGGCCTGCTGATGGCGGCAGTTGCCCCGGGACCAGAGATTCACTGGGACCCAGAGCTGGCCACCACTGCTACTCCTCAGGTCCATTTGAATTGTCCCCAGAGTGACACTCTGCAGTTCTGAGGTCTCGAGCAGGACTCTGGAGAAAGGGGCAGGAAGAGCGGGGGTTCAGATAATCTCCCCAGCATATTCCTTTGAGACCCTGCAATATCCAGGGGGAAATGTGTCAAGAAGTCTCTGTGGGTTGCACTATGCTATGAAGCAGAGGGAAGACCAGTAAGCTATGCACAGGCCTTGGTCCTCCATGCTGGTACGCCTTACCTAAGGGGAATCTAAAGATCTGTTTGAGTACTGAGAGACCACTTAAGAATGTTAAGGACCTGGTATTTTGCTAATCATGTTGTAGTGGTTACAGTTTGTATAGACTACACGATTAGTCAATAAGGGGAGGCTCACTCAGAGGCACACGGGTCCTGGACTGACACGAACCGGAACTGCTTTGTCCCAACTTGCTCTGGGTTCAGCAGCCCCTGTTCGCGGCGGGTAGGAGCTGGTTCGTGGCGGGTAGGAGCTGACTGCAGACAGGAGTTGCTGCTGGAGCAGCTTTTCAGCAGCCTCTGCTCCCTTTCCTCCCACTGATTTTCCCCCTCACCCCCCCCCCCCCGGCCTCCAGCACCAGCTCCTGGTCCCTTCCCCCACATCTCATACAGAGGCAGCAAGGTGGGGAGTGAGTAGTCGAGTACTTGCTTACATCCCTAGGACCACTTGTTCAATGCGGAGTGGTGAACTTCTTTCTCCTAGGTGGACCAGTTGTGAAGGAACTCAAATTTGTGAGGAAAATATGTTGCTTTTCCCCAGTTGCTCTGCCAGTAAGCTCACAGTATGTGGTCTATTGTCTTCCTTAGTATAATACCTTTTATGTGTACTGCCCTCCTCTCGCTGGCTGCTTTCATGGCCAGATAGCCTGTTAATCTTGCACTGAGCCCATCTGTGCTTTCCATGGCCCCAAGTCAATAGCACTCGTCTCCATTTCCACCCACCACACCTGTGGATGGGCCCCTCTGTTCTCTCAGCTCATCCCACCTGTTTGTGCCCTACAATCCCCCACCATATGCCCCACCCTACAATAAAATAGTCCATGGCGCTCCCACTCCCCTCGTTCCATCTCTAGCCCCACCTCTGTCCTCCATTCCTACACCCCCATTCCCTGCCTCCATGTCTACACCCATCCATCCTCCCTAACCTCTCCCCCTCCCCACCCCACACTGTCTGTCTACCCCCACCTCCTTCCTTCATATTCCTATACCCCAATCCTTTCCTAATCCTTCGCCCTCTGCTCCCCCACACTGCCTATCCCCCTGCATCAATTCCTATATCCCTGTCACCTCCACCCATCCCTACATACACCCTTATCCTCTTTCCTCCCTCCCTACACTCACCCTGCTCCCTGCCACGAACAGGCAACCTAATCATCAAAGAAATGGCACAAGGCCTATATGCAGGAATTTCTGTTGGGGGTCGGGCTGCTCAAGGTGCTGTGACAGTGGGCTCTAGACAGCTGCCTGGAGAGAAGGGTCAGAAAAGGTGGCATTGCTGGGGTGCTGTGAAGCAGAAAAGGGGAATGTCTGTGTGCAGAAGAAATGGAAAGGGGGCAGAGAAAGAGGCTGGAGGGAGGAGCAGAAAGCGGGGTTCCTTTTCAATGCCAGGTGGAGAAGGAGGGATTAGAGTCTGTGAGGGGCAGGAGAGGGGTGGAGGACACACATGGAGGATGGAAAGAGGGCTGGGGGGCCATGCAGTGAGGAGGGTTTCCAGGTGCCACCATGCAGAGGTAGGTGCCCCCCTTACTCGGGTTGGCAGCTGCCTCCCTTAGTCGGGTTGGCAGCTGCCTCAAATGCTGCTAGGCCTCCCCTTTATGATGCCTCAGGGTTGCCGGACTGCAGCAGTGGCTTCCACTGGGATGACTTGGTGCTGGTGCAGCCACTCAGGGTGTGGCGGAGGGTGGAACGACGGGCAGCCAGGGATGTGGGGTGTGGAGCCTACCTCCGTTCCCAGCATGAGTGGGCTGCGCCCTGGGCTTCTCACCAGCGGAAGCAGCCACCACCTGTGAGGAGTATGGCCTTTCGGCCCTTGTCCCAGGGCAGTGAGCCAAAGCTCAGTCCACCCCATGCACGTGGTCTTGCACCACAGTCAACCACAAGAAGGGAACATGGCACAGTGGTTGCTTCCCTGGAGCAGGGGGCTGTCAGAGCCAACCCGGCATGCAGCCAGCACCTCCCATCGGCCACCAGGCCCTGTGCCACTTTCCGTATGGGTTTGTTTCCGTGCAGCACCTCAGGCCTTCTGGCTGCAACAAAGGTCCCCCATCGTCCTCAGGTCCAGCCGCCCTAGAGCCTCTACCTCTAGGTCTCCCCTGCAAGCAGTGGTGGTGGTACTGCTGCAGCCTCATTTACTGTAGCAGGCTGATCAGAAGTTGTGCCTGGTCTCTGTTTAGAATCACTCCCTGTCCCAGATGCTGTTGGGGAACCAGCAAAGCCTCCTGGCAGCCTGACCTGGGCAGATTCCGCCTCCCAAGGGTCCTTCCCACTTAACTCTGGCCACAGCCTTTCAGGAGGTGGAATCTGCCCGGGCTGGGCTGCCAGGCAATTTTGCTGGTCCCCGAACAGCATCTGGGGCAGGGAGTCAGGGCAAGAGACGAACCAATCATCCCACGGGGGGGGGGGGAAGAGAGCTCTACCATCCATTTTTTTCATCATTTTACTCCAGTAGGGTCAAATTCTGCTCTCTTGCATATGCATCCCCATTGACTTCAGTGGGAATTATGCATGTGTATCTAATGGCAGCAGTTGTTCCTCAGCAGTAAGGGCTTGTCTAGACTATGGAGAAGATTCGAAAGAGGATATGCAAATTCTGCGGGAATTCGCATATCTTCTTCCTATCTCGCTTTCAAAAGTGAAAGTAGTTTAGATGCGGCTTTTTCGGCAAACTCCCCCCTCTTGTCAAAAAGCTGCATAAACTTCATTTTTCAAGGGGAAAAATGGCTTTTTGACAAAGGAGTTCACCAAAAAAGCCTCATCTAAACTACTTTAACTTTCGAAAGCTCTGCTTTCAAAAGTGAGATTGGAAGATCCTCTTTCGAATCTTCCCCATAGTCTACAAATAGCCTAAGGGATTATAAGACAAGAGTCTTTCTATCTAATTTTGTTATATTATTGTCTATTGTTACATCTTTTTTTTTCTTTATTGAGACTGCACATCTTTTTTTTTAAAAACAAAGTCTCATACATATAAATAAAATATCACAGCTGGTTACGGTCATTGCTGGCTTAAGTGACACACTGACAGAATGATATCAAATTTCTTTGAGTTGGAGCTAAAAATGGCTTTAAAAAGCTTTTCCTAGGTTAAAAAGAGTCTATTTCTTCAAGTGCTTGCTGTATCTCAGTATTTGGTATATTTAGAACTAACATTCGATTAGTCTTAACACTTTTTTTCCATTTTAGGCATATTCTTAAACTGCTTACTGTTCACAATGCAAACAGAAACCTTGTGGTAACAGGACTCAAGGCACTAAATCTTCTACTCTCTTCAGGTATTATGCATTTTACTTTCCAATTGGTATAATATTTTAAATGTATAATAGAAAATAGGTCCAATGTGGTGAATAATCCAATTCTTCTCTGCCCTGCACCTATTGTAGTAGTTTACCTTAGTGCAGGCATGTCCGAAGTCCGGCCCGCGGGCCAATTGCGGCCCGTGTTCCGGTTTAATACGGCCCCACAGGTAATTTGGCAATATCTATCTTTTATGGCACCCAGCGAATCCATATGTATTGAGATGAATACATTGTAAAATCTCAGTTAATGTCAGTTGGTCTAAATCAGTTATAAATATATTTGGACACAACATGTATACTTGGTGTTATGTTCCTGTTCATATTTTTTGAACTTAAAAGTTGACAGACAACCTTTATTACCAATAATATGTAATGTACTTTACAATGTTCCTGACATATATTTCAGCTTCCTGGATTTTTTTTTTCATCTGGCCTTCAGATATGAAAGGCAGAGTGATTTAACACCTGTTTAGATTTGTCATCCATGTGACGGAATGAAAAGTATTCCGTTTGCAATAAACTTTGCATAAAATAGTTAATTTGCGTTTAATTTTAATGGTTCAAAGAATGTCAGGCAAAATGGTCGGCCCTCACGCATGTTCACTTCATAAAATCTGGCCCTCTTTGAAAAAAGTTTGGACAACCCTGCCTTAGTGCAAAGTAGGAATGAATAGTACAAAATTGTAATGACAGTATTTTGCACCTACTTTGCACAGATGTATATATCTCCACTGGCTGCAAGTCAGTGGAGAATATAGCATTTCCTTTTTGCTTCTAAGAATTTTTGTTCAGAGCCATCAGCATTATGCATGCTGAGTAGGTAAGTAATTTTTCTTACTAACAGGAAGGGCAAGTTTAACTGATTCTGACAGTCTTCCTTTTGTAATAGCTAATATTTCTGAAATAATCAGTTTCTCTGACACTGTAAATTCCATCATTCTACACTTTAAAGACTTGATCATGCGCTGAGTGCTTTCTGTGAAATGCTGAATTCTTTGAACAGCCGCTGAAATTAATGGGTATCCCAAGGGTCTGCCACTCTTACTGCTCATCAGACGGAATAATAGCTTATTGTGCAAGTAGAGTAGAACCTCAATTTTATGAATATCTATCCTGCAGACATTTATAGGAACCATTTTTCCTGATTTAAAAAAAAAATCCTGTAAGGAAAATAGTATTGATGAAGAACAAATCAACATCTCTTCAGTCTCATTTATTCACTGCATTGGAAATAACTTTTGTTTTGAAGAACATCGAGAAAGGAATGCAATGCATCATACTGCCACTTAGGCACTGTACTTGCTGTAATTTTGAGATGAACCTTTTATTGTATGGATTCCTCAATCCCCAGTTAGTTCATAAATTAGAAGTTCCACTGTAGTAAGGACTATGGGCTTGATCCAAAACCTTTTGGTGTCAGTTGGAGTCATTCCATTGAGTTTAACAAGTTTTAGATCATGTTCAATTTACAGACCAAGGTACTACTCAGTATGAACAATTAGAAGATTTACCTGGCATTGCCTAAATCCTTCAGGGAAGGGGCTGCAGGTATGGAGGGTGCAGGAGTCAGGGCGGGGACCTGGGATGGAGGAATCCGGGCAGGGGGTTGGGAAACGTGAGGGGGCTCAGGGTAGGGGGATGCAGGAGTCAGGGCAGGGAACTGGGAGGTGTGATAAGAGGAAGCTGCATACCAAATTTTGTGGTCCTACCATTTAGGAGTTCTTGCGTGTGCGCGCGCGTGTGCATGCACACACACACTCTCTCTCTCTCATGTATAAGTACATAACGATGGCAAAATACGGCCATTAATTAATGACTACTGCTAGCAGTTTTCCCCCAGTATCATACATCACAATTCTCGTAAGCTATCAACTAGTCAATCCATCATAAGTTATTTCTTATTCATATCATTCCTTCCAGTGATGCATTAAAATAATTGATTTATTAAACTTTACCCTTATCACTGCATTTTTATTGTCTTACATCAGTAAATGCATTGGAAACTGTATTTTCTGTCACAAAAAAACATTATTCTTTATTTATGTATAATGTATACTTTAATTATAATTTTACAGTTAGTTAAAACTGCCTGGCTGGGGAAATGACGAGCTATAGAACTATAAATTCTCTTTATATTGATTCTAAATAGAACAGAATAGCTGCAGCTGAAATAGTGCACTTAATAAATCACACTGTTCATTAACACAATGTTGAAAAATTGTCATGAAAATTCATTACAGGCAGTCCCTGGGTTACGTACAAGATAGGGACTGTAGGTTTGTTCTTAAGTTGAATTTGTATGTAAGTCGGAACTGGTACATATTGTAGGGGAAACTCTAGCCAAACATTACTCCAGAGCTCAGTTTTATTCTCCCACACCTCACTTCCTTCAGTCCTTTATTCTCAAGCTGAGGTGTCTGCTGAGCAAAGCCGCTCCGTGTCTCCCTGGTCTGCTGGAGGGGGGCGCTAGCTTCGTGTCTCCCTAGTCTGCTGGGGGGAAGCAGCTAGTGCGGGGTTGCCTCACCCCGTTTGTAAGTAGGGATCCGATGTAAGTCGGATCCATGTAACCCGGGGACTGCCTGTAGTCCAAAGAACATACACCTTTCTATCATAATGATTATCATGAAAGAACCTAATGATGTTTTACTCATGCATCAGAAAAATTACTTGCCATAGCTGAGTGGTTGAGTATAGTTTTGCCAGGTGGTTGAAACCCTAGCCTTCTGATAAATTGTTTAATTTTATTGCCTATTTAATAGACATTATTACCAATAGACAAGGTCTATCAATTAATAGACTTAAAGAACCCTTGTTAGTTTAAAATAACTATGGGTTCAAGACATATAGAAATTGCCATAAATATGTTTAATGTCATAATACAAGCAATTGGCCTGATGCTTGAGTCCTTATACAAGGAATGGTTCCATTGGGAATTTTGTCTGCATAGGAACTGAAGGATTGGACCTAGTACCAGCAGGGAGGTCTAGGAAATCCTTATTTGAAGTAGCAGTACATGGATTTGACCCATCATAGTGAAGTATAAAATGAACACTTTTAAAGATCAATCAACTACTATGCTTCAGGTAGAAATGATCAATGTAGCTTAGTACATAATGTAATCCTGTCTTCATTTCTTTTCTGCTGCATAGATATAATTACAATTCTGCTCTTGGATGAAGACACAGATGTATTTTTGTTAGTGTTTGATGCTCTGCGAACCTTTCCAAACAACGAAGAAATCCAGCTATATGGATGTAAAATTTTGCACATGCTTTTTGAGAAAGGTACTTAAACTGCAAAATGTATCAAGGTAGAATGATTTAAAATTGAAAATAAACTAAAGATGAATACTTAACTGCAAAAATGCATGCTATGTGTTCTGAACTGTTAAACTTTTATATAAGCAAAGAAAGGATCACACATCCAGTTTATTAATGAATTAATACAAAACCCAGCTTTCAAGATCAAACAGGAAAAAAGCCCATTGACTTTAGTGCTATTAAAAAGCTACAAGACAGTCGACTGTCCATATGTAAATGTTTTCTCTTCAGAATAGCCGTGATGTGGGTTATTTATATGTCTGAACTTGCTAAAGGTTTGAAGTCATTCGTATTTACTGTATAATCATTTGTTATTTTAATGCATTTCTTCTGAAAAAAATCTTTTATATACTGAAAATCTACAAAGTAGTCTTTATTTGCCATAGCTTATTTTGATAGACCATGATATTAAGAAGCTTCAATTTCATTCAAGACCTGCTTTGTTTTAAGGTTAATTTTAAGAAATGCAACACTGTTACTGAGCCCACAGCTATCTATGCTCAACACTTAACAAAACAAATCTCTGTTGCTCTGTTTCTCCTAGAACACACATAAAAATCATACAAATAATGATAGCTTGAAGGTTAGCTGGAACAGTTGGCCTAAATGTTTTTTTTTTTTAATATATATATATATATATATATATATATATATATAGACACACACACACACACACACACACACACACACACACACACACACACACATTTGAGATTATTTCTCTCTCCACCATTCATGTCACTGTTGTCTAGCTAATAGGGACAATGACTATATTTTTCAGATGTTCTTGTACAAACCTAGCACAGTAATACCTTAATCTTGATCATGGTCTCTGATGACAAGGAAGTATAAGTTTTAATTAATATTACTGTCAAACATGGAGTTTTAATGTGATTCATATAATTTATTTGAACCTTTTTCTTGGATTTGATAATTTTTTATTATAATTACTGGGGTTTTTTTTTTTTTTTTTTTACTAAATTCTTTGCTCCTTCATCAAATAACAAAACTCAGTGTGGGTTTTATCAATTCAAAATGTGGAAAAATAAACGAGTGATAGCCATTGGTCACATGAACATATAGACTGTAATAATGCAAGACACATGCTTCCTTGATTTGATATACTGATGGTGACAATTTTGTATTAGAGTTAACACTGTCTTGCATTTTTATTCACATAATCTGGATTATCCTTAAATTCAAATATAATGTCCTAAAACAACAACCAAGATTTAATATGGTATGCACTGGTAAGAAGCCCTAGCACATAATTAATGGATTATATTCCATCATATGCTTAAGACATGACATGTACAAGGGCAAAGGCCTACAAAACTAACAAAGTATATGACATTATACCAATGCTTATTCTAAAAATGTATCCTGTTCACACAACATTAGGGCTTGACCTTCTTTTCACATGCTTTTATTTTCTGTTGGAATTCACAGCTGTAAGATCATATCATGATGTTGATTGGTTTCAATAAAGTTTTCTGCTTAAATAGCTCATACTTTAATGTAATGACGAAATTACCAGTCTTTACACTACATCTCCACTGCATGTTAAGAGAAACCGAGTTTGTAATCCATTTATGTCAACGCTACCACCAATGTCAGCAAAATGTATGTCTTTGCCACACATGCTGCAGAAGTTCAGGTCTACCAATAGAGTTGCACTGCTGTAGCTTTGGCAGACATGGCCTTAGGATCTCTTACTTCTGTAAACAACAGAGCATTCAACTGGTGTTTTAAAAAAGTGTAACCACTCCTGTTTCCTTGATTATTGTATCATAAAGGTTCTAGCCCAAAAGAAGACAAGGCTTAGAAAAGTCTCAAATATTGAAAGGCTCTTGGTGTTAGGGCACTTTACCTTGTGCAAAATGAATAAAATAAACATTTAAAAACTTTGTAAAAAATCAATTGATTTTTAATTAATATCGAGCTGTGCACGTATATTGTTTCCTTAAAGCATTCCTTACAGCATCTCTCTTTGCTTCTGAATTTAGTACCAGAAGAACAGCTGACTGAATTTGTTGAAAGCAAAGATCACATGATCATACTGAATGTGTTTAAACAGTTTAGAGAAAAAGAAGATGTAGTACTTCCTGCACTTTATTCTTTACATTCATTAGCTGGTCCATGTAAGTACAGTACTATAGTATTGTAGTTTTCACACTAGATCATTCAGTTCTCAATTGTTATGTATTGTGGCTGATAAATTTGCAGAGTAGTTCAAAGGAAAGCCATAGGCTTTGGTGCATTTAATGGCTTTTGGCATCTGAGGAGATCTGGTTTAGGCAGCTGAGCAAATCTGAGTTAAGAGATGGTGGGAGACTAGAATGTGGGAGCAATTTTGAATTCCTCTGTGCCCACTCTGTCCTACACAGTTGTTGGCAACGCACAGGCTTAGAATTGCTCAGTTGTTATATTATTTAAGATCCACTCTATTTTTATTCTTCTTGGAGTACAAATTTTCAAATTCTTTTGTATATTTGGACTACTCTTATAATTATTTGTGAAGTCTATAGAATACTGTTTGTTAAACACAGGTTTAGTTTGTCAGTTAAGAAATCAAAAAAGTAAATGCTTGAAAATAAAGTAGGTTTCTCATCTGCTAAGAATGTTATTAACTAAACGTTGTGGTTACTTGGTGCTGAAACAAAATATTCCTTTTACTTCAGAACTCTAGCGAACTGTGGCTCTTCCCACCTTATGGAATCTCAGAGTTTGGTCTCCAGCCCAAGCTTGAATGTCTACTTTGTGTATTTTACAGTCCAAGCTTAAGTCTGCTGATGCTCACTAATTGGGGAAGTTTAATTGCTGTGTAGACATATCTGCCTTTTTTAGCCCCCATTTCTATTAACATGGTTTTCTTTGCTTCTTTCACTAATCATTAATATTTTGTTGTTGTTTGCTACACTTGAAACTAGGCATAGAAATATTTATCATTTAAAAACTGCACTTTAGCAAATCATTCAAAAAGCCAGAAGCATCCCTTAGATAATGCTTAGACTTGTTCAGCTATCCATTGAACAAGCAAAGGGCAAAGCGAACAGACAAAACAAGCAATGTTAGCTTGCCTACAAAAGAGGGAAGATTAGAATTACAATGGGTTAGAGCGTGGTGCAGGAATCAACATTTCTGGGTATTGTTCTAGGTTCTGCCACTGAAGTGATGTATATTCTTTGGCAAATCTCTTAA
Source organism: Pelodiscus sinensis (assembly GCF_052426305.1). Lineage (NCBI taxonomy): Eukaryota > Metazoa > Chordata > Testudines > Trionychidae > Pelodiscus > Pelodiscus sinensis. The sequence goes on along the minus strand of NC_143052.1, from coordinate 29,522,182 downwards.
ATAATGTATACTTGTGTTTACTCATCTATAAAATGTACATAAGAAACCTGTTTATGGATTTAATTAAGATTTTTAAAGCACCTGGGGACTTCCTTATGAAAGATGCTATGTGATCAAAAAGTATTATTTCTGTTAAATGGTTAAATATATAATGGAAGCAGATCAGAAACAATTCACACTCTAAATGATGCTTGGTTGAACTAAAACTAGGGATGTTAACTATCGGGTATTTATATAAACGTATAACTGCTTGAAATGTTAGTCGTTCCATGATAATACCTGAGGGGGAGATAGGTGGGAGCCACTGCTTGTGGGTAGCTAGCTACTGATAAAGAGGTGGGAGAGTGGTCAAGTGGCTCCATGGGAGCTGATATGTGCGGGGAGGCAGCTTGAAAGCTGCTTCCTGTATGTACCATCTCCCGCCACCTCCTACTCCCCTGTGCTGCTGCTTCTCTATGAGAGGCAGGGAGAAGGGGAGGGGGCAGAGGAGCTGGTGCTCACAGGGAGCTGGCTTTTAAGCTGCCCCCTCCAAGCATTGGCTCCCACCTGCTCCTCCTCCCACTGCCTTTGTAGGAGGTGGGGGTTGAGACAGCTCCGTGGAAGCTGGCACGTGTGGAGGGCCAGTTTAAAAGGTGGCTCTCTCTACGTGCCAGCTCCTGCCATCCCCATCCCACACACTGCTGCCTCTGTAGGAGGCAGCGGGGGGAGATGGGGGAGGTGGCTCCATGGGAGCCTTTATCAGCTCCTGCCTCCCCCTCCCCTTTCTGCCCCTGATACAGAGGCAGCAAGAGGGGGGAGTGCGTGTAGTCGATAGGAATAACCAGTAAGCCCAGGTTTATTGGTTACTTGTGCAGTCGACTACACTTACTAAATATCCCTAACTAAAATAGCATTTGAAAGTGAAGGTTTATCTAATATCTTTCAGGGTGGCCATAAGTAGCACCCACTTGCCTGCGTCCCACTCTCGAGGTTCCTCCCCAGCACTGGGGAGTCCCTGCTGCCACTCTCCCCACGCCCTGCCATCCACCATGGAGCTGGAGTGCACAAAATCTACTAGCTCGCCACACCCACACTCCTTCCCTCCCCCAGCTGTGATGGGTGAAGAGAGTGTCTTTCTGCTTCTCAGTCAGGGCCACATCAGTGGGGGGGGTTGTTTTTCTTTTTTGCTTCTCGCTTGTGTGAGGCTCTCACTGATTTTTTTTTTTTTTTTTTAATGGGTCATTGGCTCCCAACCCAAAAAAGGTTTCCCTACCCTGGTATAGACATGTATATATTAAAATCTTATAATTTAATTGTTCTTATTTAAGAAGCATAACAACATTGTTTTTTACTTTTAGCCAACAATGTTGAAGTGCTCATGTCTGGAAATGTCAGATGTTACAATGTCATAATGGAAATTATGAAAACATTTCCTGACAGTGAACCAATTCAGGAAGTAAGTTGCTGTTTGTTGCACAAACTTACGCTGGGTAAGTTAATGAAACTATTTTACACAGAAATTGCTCATTGTTTGCTTATTTCTTTAATTGCTGACAGTGTTGCTAGTGACAAGATTATACCACCAAATAACTTTTAGAGTAGAATTAATGTTTATATCATGCCGGACAAATAAAGAATTGTTTGTATTGGTGTAGCTCCAGAGCCCCCAGTCATGTTATAATGCTGTACAAACACAGAACAAAAAAACAGCCTCTGCCCTGAAAATCTCATACTCTAATTACAAGCCAAAAGAGGAGAGGTAGATACAACAAACAGAGGAGAAGCACAAGGCAACAATAACACCTATGTGTGCATAGTAACAAATCCTTCTTTTTAGAGTTATTGTGCTATGGAAGATATTTCCTTCTAGGATTTCATATTTGAGGTGCTAATGCTAGGGATGGTAGACAACATGTCACTGAACAGAAGCCGCTCCGCAGCAGCCTCCCCTCTCTCCATCCTGCTGCCTTTGAGGCAGCAGTGCAGGTGGATCCAAGTAAGCTGTTAAGTGCAGGGAGCTGGCTTGAAAGCCGGCTCCTCATGTGTATTGGCTCCCTCCTGTCCCCCTCACCTTCCATGCTGCTGCTTCTCCATCAGCGGCAGCAGCACAGGGACAAGGTGGGGGCAGGCGGATCCTGATATAGAGGCAGCAAGTTGTGGGGGAATGCATGTAGTACACAGGATTAACGGCTAAACCTTGGCTTATCAGTTAATTGTGTAGTTGTAGGCACATTAGCAGCCTTAGCTTGTGCTGAATACCTGAGGAAACAGCTGATAGAACTATATTTTATTGTAGAAAAAATTCTCTGGGATCTTATTCATTCTTCTTAAGGTGCTCCCAAAGACATCAGATAACCTTGCATCTGGCCAAGGAAAGTTGGTAATTGCTGTTTCTAGATCACAGCAATTCTTCACAGTTGACTGAAATTTATTAAGAGCAGAACAAGATACTCCTCCTTCATAATGGACATTTTGTTATGTTCTATAGTGTGTGAATCCCCTGCTTGCCTGAGACGTTTGGGTGCAAATTTAGGACATGGATTTGTATCTCCTGCGTTATTTAGCTGCTTCTGGAGTGTCAGACTGACTTGTTGATATTTTACCTTTTGTTAAGCCTGGTGTAACTCATAGTCAAGTTTAAATCTTGCTCTGTCTCCTCTAATTTGAACAATAAAATAGATAAGTAGTAAAAGGTCGCAAAGTTAATAGCTCATGTTCAACTGCAACAAGACAGAATCACCACTTTTGTAGGTATGAACATGGTTTGGTAATTTAAAGGCATATATAGTACAAAATGTGTTAATTATATGTGTTGACTATTCATACTTTTCTCTTTTAGATTAACCTCTAGATAGAGACTTTCAACCCATTTTATACCTAAGCACCTAAATGCCTGTGAGCTACATTTAAAAATGCAGCAAGAAACAGCTATTTAACAGAACAGGGCACCACTGCATTCTGAGAGGCTGTTCTCAGTAGTGACTGCTGACAGCAAGGAGCAGTGGTCTCAAGTTACAGTGGGGGAGATCTGGGTTGGATATTAGGAAATACTGTTTCACTAGGAGGGTAGTGAAGTAGTGGAATGGGTTACCTAGGGAGGTGGTAGAATCTCCATCCCTAGAGGTTTTTAAATCCTGGCTTAACAAAGCTCTGGCTGGGATGATTTAGTTAGGGTTGGTCCTGCTTTGGACAGGGGGCTGGTCTCAATATCCTGAGGTTTCTTCCAGCCTGAAGATTCTATAAGTGAAGAAAAATATTATCTCCATTTACAAGGGGAATTAAGTGAGACATTTCAGAATGATGCTTAAGTACTATTTTGACTTTGAGCTGTAAATCTCAGTCCTGCAAGGTGCTGATTGTGTTTTGTCTCCTACTGAAGGCAATAGAAATTTGAGGGTTCTCAGTCCCTTCCAGGATCAACTTTGAGTTGGAGTAAGCAAAATTAGCTTTCTCTTGTGTGTCAGAAAAGCTCCATCAGATTTGTAATGACCATGAATTTCATCTGAAGTGTTACATTTCATCTGAAGGACTAGAGAAAACTGTTATGCCTCTTAAAAAAAATTGTCATATTGCTAGAGTGATTTAACTCTCAATTAAGAATTACTAAACAAAATTAAATACCAGATACAACTGATGTAACTAACAGAATATGTTGAATGAAGTGGGTACTACTACCTTTCCTTGGGTGGGATAGGGAAGTTTGGTTTTTATTTCTTCTTTGCTATATTTCTCACACTGTGAATCTACAGTAGGAAATGCTGCACATATCATAGCAAATACTTCTCTTTAGAGATGCTCATTATATTTACAGTAAAGGTATTTATCTTTTTACTTTTTCAAAATGGGGCGTGTGTGTGTGTGTGTGTGTGTGTGTGTGTGTGTGTGTGTGTGTGTGTCTATGTATTTATAATTAGAAGCTTGTGCTAAACTCTGATCTGTTTTTGTGTGGAGAAATCTATATCTCAGGATACAAGTCAAAACAGTTAAATAGCTTCCCTTATAGAATCAGACGAATGTCAGTTAAGAAATCAGAGTTCAGGTCCATACTATGGTTAGTCATCTGAAGGCAGGAACAGTTTGGAAATAATGCAGTAGTTCCAGGCTCTACTTTTTGATAGAGGTGAGCACTTTATTTAACACCTTCTGTAGCTGCCCAAAGGACTGGTGTCTATGGGCACTAGAGAGTCACATCCAGCCAGTTTCATCTGAAGATAGATAAAATCATCTTTAAAGGACTCAGTGGAATATAGAGGCTCCTCATGGGTTCTTCCTACATGAATGAAGAAGAAAAACAAAGAACCCATTTCTATATTTTTTCTTAATCTTGGCCAGTTATCTGCATTTCACAAAGAAATTTACTTACTATTTCTAAAAAATTAACTTTCTCATATGTTGTTTTTCTTCAGTGACAGTATGCATGTCTTATGCATGTGGATATAGCTATATAGCCTCTTTATAGAATCATAGAACTGTTATGAATCATAGATCATGGGACTGTTCTTCTCTGGAACATCTCCAATTTGTCCACATCTTTCCTGAAATGTGGCACCCAGAACGTGACACGATACTCCAGTTGAGGCCTGATCAGTGCAGAATAAAGCAGAAGATTTACTTGTCATGTCTTGATTACAACATTTTTGCGGTATGTATAGACTGAGGCATCGATCGAAGGAACTCATCTTCTGTGGTGCCATTGGTGAGTGACTAAACCAATCTTCGATCAGCAAATCCAATTACAAGTGTCACATAAAACTCCACCATCTGTGGGTGTTGTACACACTTTTTTGGATCCTACACTTCTCTTGTAATGTCTGGATAAATTGACTTCTGAAGCACTTGAGAGCCTGTACAATAATTTGCCACGATCTGTTCTTAGTTAGGATTTCCACATCACTGGGAGCTATGCCACATAACTTCACGGTGGCTTTTAACATATCATTATAATGCTTATACTGACCACCAGTAGAACACTTTCCATGAACAAGATGGCCACAGAATAGGGATGTAATATGTAACCGTTTAAATGCATGAGTTTATCGGTTACCGTAATTGTTACATGCCGGCTCCTGGCCCTGCTCCTGGGAAGTTGGCTGCCATCCCACCCTCCTGGCTCTGTATCAGAAGCCATGGCATGGAGCAGCAGCCGGCTCTCCAGGGCTGGGGTGGCAAGTGGGAGCCAGTTGCTGCCCTGCACTGAGGGCTCTGCAGTATAAAGCCACTGTGCTGTGGGCTCTGCAGCATAAGCTTTATACTGCAGAGTCTGTATGGTGTAACTGCTAAGGTATTTATCGATTACCTAATGAACTGCTTTTTAAACATCCCTACCATAGAATATCATCTTTCATGTAAGTGTATCATCTAGCCTCATAACATGACCAATAAGCATTGGTTCCATGTCCATGACACCACACAGGTTAAGGACTTCCGTGTAAGGAATTTTGTCCCACCAGTTCACATGGGCAATCTTCCTGAGACAATGCATACCGAATTGATCGAATTTCAAAATGTGGCAAAGACTTATATGGTTCATGACTCTGAGCCATACAACAGAATATTCAGGACAACTGCCCGATAAACTTGATACAAAGGTAACAGTTTAACACCATCATTCTATAAGTGTTTGGTTAATTTTCCAAAGGTAGCACTGGCTTTGGCTAGCTGAGCAGATACATTGTCATCAGCATTTATGCTGGAGGATAATATGCTTCCAAGGTAGCAAAACTTCTCAACAGCATTAAGGACAATATCAGCAGCAGTGATCACTAGAGTGCTGGGTTCTTTCTGAACAGAGACAACCTCTGACATCTTGAGACTCATAGTGAATCCAAAATGGTGAGCAGAAGTAGCAAAATGATCAAAAAGCTCCTGTGCATCCTCAGCTGAATGAGCCAACAATGCAGAGTCACCAGAAAACAGAAGGTCATGGATACTTGCAGTGAACACTTTTGTGTGAATCTGGAGTCTTTGGAGGTTGAAAATGCTACCATCAGTTCACAACTAAATAAAGTGTGCCTGATGCACAATCCTTGAAAGCAATTAACAGCATCATTGAAAAGTAAATGCTGAACAGGAAAGGAGCAAGGGCACATCCTTGCTTTGTACCATTTGATATTTCAAAAGGTGCTGATGTGTCTCCATTGTTAAGTACACGATCCAGCATGCCATAATGAAAGGACCGAACTATACTGATGAATTTTTCAGAACAGCCAGTTTGGCCATGTACCTTCCAAAGCCCATGTCTAATGCCTTGGTCAGGTTGATGAAAATAGCGTAGAGATCCTGATGTTGCTCTCCACGTTTTTTTCTTAGATCTGCCTGCATGTGAATATCACGTAGGCAGTGCCTCAATTCATTGCTAAAGGGGGCTTACCTAAATAATTCCTTTGGGGTTGTGATTCTATTTGGGGAGTGGTATCCCGGAAAGCTGGGCCCTAAACTGCCCTTTCCTTAGACTTGAAGAGATTCAGTGTCTGCCATTCTAAAAACTTGGCGGGATCCATCTGTGTGTTTGTTTTGTTTTGTCTTTTTCCTCAGTCTCTCAGGCTTTCGGCAGTCCAACTCACTTCCACTTCCCCTTATATCGGGGCGGGATCATGTTGAATTCCCAGTCTCCCCCAGTTGTCACAAGGTGTGCCTGCCTGTTCCCCTCTGGAAGGGGTGTCAGGTATCTGAAGCCCCTCACTTGGAGCTCAACCCCACGTGCGTCCTACTATTCAAAGACAATAGTACCACTACTTTGCCTCAGTGCAGCATGACCTAGCCACCAGAGTCAACAGCATATCTCCCTGTGTACATAGCAGCATGCCTTAGCCGCCAGAGTCCATGGCACATCTCCCTGCACATGTGGCAGCAAGGCCTAGCAGCCAGAGTCAGTAGTACAGGGATGGTTAGAGCCCCTAGTGGGGTTGGTTTGGAGGAGGTAGAGGGATCTGGGGAGAAGAGGTTAGCATAGAAGGCTCTTAACCCTCTCACACAACTCCACCCAATCTGTGAGGAGGGTGTAGTCTTCCATCAAAAGAAAGATAATGTGCTTTTTAGCCCCTCTCTTTTGCACCTGTGCATAGAAGACGTGGGAGCCACAATCGATCTCCTGTAGTACATGAATGTAAGAGTGAACAAAGGCACCCTGTGCTCAAATGTCATCAAAGGTCTGGAGCTCCTCCTCCTTCTTTTAGTAGATTAGGCAGTGATGGGTTCCTAGGGCTGATGGCCAAACACCTCTCCACTTCTAAGACCTCCTGCTCTGGATGCTCTATCGCACATCCCTCTACTGGCTGGCTCCCTGAGTGTAGCTGTGAACGAAGAGTCAGGTGCACACCTTCCATACGTTCCATCACCTCATCGAGGGTAAAGCATGCTGCTGCCCACACTAGGCCAGCCAGAGCTCCTGGAAGGACGCCACAAAGCCCACATATTCTTGTTAGTGAGCATGATAGAAGTGGGTGTCTGTCAGATGGGTTGGCTGGGTTGAGAATGGCTTCGTCCATAGGAAGAGCTATTTTTGAGGATCTGGAAGGCTGTAGGATACAGAGAAGCCTATATTACTTCTCCTGCACTTCTTCTAAGTCTACCTCCTGTGCATTGGTCATTTGTTTAAACAACTTTTGGAATGGCTTTAAATAGTCCATAGGATTTGTGGTCATAGGGATTATTGCTTCATTCAGGGATGAACTTGAGTTATTGGGCAAGGGGGGGAAGGATTCTAGACTCCTCCGACATGGGCTTTTCCTCCTCAGACTGCTGTGGTTCAGGAGAGTTGGGTGCAGTGTCACAAGTCTGGTGTGGTGGGGTCTTAGCAGGCCTTTTTTCAGGAGTCAAAGGTGCTGTGTGATGAGTCCTGTAGGCCAACCATGCATCCCATAGTGGCCATTATTCCAGGAATGGAGGTGATGTGTATGGCCAGTGGTGATCATATGAACGCGGAGAGGGTGGTACATGAGTGGATCTAATTGATCGTGACTAATTGAAGGTGGTTTTGTGTTGGTGAGGAATGTTGGGATGAAAAATGACATTGTGGTCCCGTGTCTACCGCACTCATTGATATCGATGGTGCCAGAGAAGATCTGGAGAATATATTGAGTGGACTGATGCCAGTGAATGCGATGCCGATTGGACATCAGCCTGAATATGCGGAGTTGGTGCTGGTGTGTGTATTGATGTATCCTTATGTGATGCCATCTTGATTGGCGCTGATGATGGTGCTTTTTGTGCCGGTGGCAGTGTTGGAGTCCTAGGAGGCAGCATATCAGAACAGGTCGGCTTTGATGCTGTCTGCGGTGTTGACTTCAGTGTGGTCTTAAGTGCCACATCCTGCGATGACGCTGTTGGTGATGATGATGATGATGATGCCAGTGTTGAGGACTTGTGTCTAGGTTCCAAATGCACACATTTATGAGGTGAACTATGCTTCATCAGCATGGTGCCGGAAGTGTTAGGCTTATCAGCAGTGCTCACTCTGGAGTAGCTCAGTGCTGAGGGCAGGGATCTGGCTAGAGAAGTCCTGGCTTTTGTCTTTACCCTGTCTGTAGACAAGAAAGGATGATTCTTGTCTGAGATTGCATTGTTTTCCCTCTCTTGAGTCCTTGTTGAGGCAGGGTAGTAATCTCAAGCCAGCTGGAAGAACTTTCCATAGAAGAAAGTCTGGATGCAGTTGACTTGGTCTTGTCTTGCTCGCGCAGTGAGATTAGAGCAATGAGAGCACTTCTGGGAGAGAGAGAGCCTTCTCCCAGGCACTTTATACAAGAGGAATGCTCGTCCGAGGTAGGCATGGTGTCTCTACAGGAGTCACGCCTCTTGAATCCTGGTGAACCAGGCATCTTAAAGTGGGGAGAATGAAGGAAAGCTGACTCGTTTTTGTTTGTCTGGAAGCGCCGCGGTCCGGCCAGGGTCCTCCGCCGCTTTGCTCCGCGTCTCCCTGGTCTGCTGGGGGGGGGGGGGGGACGGAGCTAGTGCTCCCCCCCCCCCCCCAGAAGACCAGGGAGACGTGGAGCAAAGCCCGGGGCCTGTGGTAGAGCAGGTGAGGTGCTGTCGGTTGGTCCTGCAGCACCACTCCTTGGCACTACTGGACCAACCCGGCAGCACCCCAGCTGCTCTGCCCCAGGAGTCCTGATTCAGCCGCTGCTGAAACTGATCAGCGGCTGACTACAGGAGGCCCGAGGCAGAGTTGCTCTGCCCCTGGGCTTCCTGGAATCAGCTGCTGATCAGTTTCAGCAGCGGCTGACTTGGGGACGCCTGGGGTTCTTAAGTTGAATCTGTATGTAAGTCGGAACTGGTGTCCAGATTCAGCCGCTGTTGAAACTGATCAGTTTCAGTAGTGGCTGAATCTGGATGCCAGTTCCGACTTACATACAGATTCAACTTAAGAACAAACCTACAGTCCCTATCTTGTACGTAACCCGGGGACTGCCTGTACTCTCTATGCCAGGGCTACTCAACTCTGGAAGCCCTGGGGGCCACGTATCACCATGTGTTCATCCAAAAAGTGTTTCCTCTTTGTTGCCATTTTTAATGCTTCTTAGTAAAAAGCAGATTGTATACCAGTGTTTGGGTGTTTAGCTTGAAGCTTCAGGTTGTGCATTTCTTGGAGTGATTTTATTCAGAAAAAGTTTCCAAGCTAGAGCACTCCAACCTGCTGTGGGAGGGGAGTTGGGTGAGTCAGGCCAGACACAAGAGGCAAAAAAGGACAGGTGGCCGGGAGTCCCATCCTGGATTCCCAGCAGAGCTGATGTCCCCACGTAGAAGTCCGTCGGTCTGTGTGGAATAGAGGCAGGGCTGTCCGGCCACAGCACTGGACCCAAATACAGTCAATGTGAGCCAGTCAGCACTTCTCAGGCTCTGCTCACAAGGCTAAGTAACCAGCACTTCCCACAATGCTCTGGCACTCCCAGCATCTCCTCTCTGGCAGCTAGAAACACTGACACCCTGTACCCGTCTGTTCCAGCAGCCCATCTGCTTGTGTCTTTCAGTGCTCAGCCACACTTGGGAGACACCTTTGGAGCATGTTCCCAATGGAGGCCATGTTCAAAGGATCCCACCCGCGGGTCACGTGTTGAGTTTGGGTTTATATGGGGCCCAGTGATTCTCAAACTTTTTGGCCCGTGGACCACCTAGCTCTTTGCGGACACCATAGGTGTAAAACAGTGTTCCCTCTAACATTTTCTATCCTTGGGCAGGTTGAATTTTCTTATGTGCACCACCACTATTGAGTTAGTGCAGTGGTCCCCAACCTTTTGGGGCTGCCAGGCACCCGGGAGCGGGGCTGCTCATGTGCTGCGTGGCTGGGACCGCTCATGTGCCACGCAGCCAAGGCTGCACAGGCACCACGCACCCGGGGTGGTGCTGCGTGTGGGCCACGCACCTGGGGGGCGGGACCGCTCATGCACCCAGGAGCGGGGCTGCGCATGCACTGCACAGCCAGCGGCGGCGCCATGCATGCGCCACATGGCTGGGGGCAGGACCTCTCATGTACTATGCATCGGGGGGCTGCGCAAGAATGGCTTGGGCCGGCCCTGGTCACTCAGCGGGCTCTGCGTTGGGGACTTCTGTGGTAGTGTGTCAATATACACCAACAATACAAACAAAACACACACATGCAATATATACATATGTTTTAAGCAGTCCACCATATGTGTAGAATAAAATATATTAAAACAAGACATCTGTGACTAGTTGCTGTGGAGTACCCTTAGTGACTACAAAGTTGCTGTACAAAGGTAGGGAATTAGCCTTCTTCCATTGGAAGAAGAGTAGAAGCCACAGAACAAATTAACACATGGCTTCAGGGTTTGTAGACATTTGGATGTTTCCAAGAGCTTGCAAATAAGCCTGCAGCACCTTAGTACTATTTACTGTTCTTTTTAGCTACATACTAACACAGCTATCCCTCTGGCACTGTTAATGGCTTAAAGAAAATATTCTTTTAACACCTATGTGCAAACTTTTGTTTGAAATGTAATCATGAAAATGTCCTCCTAGCACACTAGTGGCCCCAGCCCCCCCCCTCCCCACACCAAGTTAAGTCAGACACTCCTAACAAATTGCCCCCTGACTCCACCCTGTACGGATGCCAGCACTCAAGCACTTCCTCTTTAAGTCATGTGAGACCGTATCAAAAGCTTTATTAAAGTCTAGATATACTAAATCTACCACTTCACCGCTATCCACAAGACTTGTTTACCATGTCAAAAAAAGCTATCAGGTTGGTTTGAAAAGATTTGTTCTTGACAAATCCATGCTGACTATTGCTACTGTTACTTCTACTACTATTGTTACCTAAATAGATTTAGGTCTATATCTAGGCCGCCTTGAATATTTTAAATAGAAAGATGGGGTAAAAATATTTAAATAAATAAAATAAAAAAATAAAGATTTGTTACATTTTAATCTACTTTTAGGAAATTTTTTCAACATCCTGGTATTAAATGAAGTACATGAAGTCATTGTGAAGGCTGTTATAAGATACTCTACAAATGCAAAGTTACAGGCTGCAGCACTCAGTTGTTTAGCTCTCCTCAGTAAGTAAATTCCTTCCTAATTACTTAAATGAACTTAGACAGTCAGACATTTGTGTATTGAGTTATTGTGCTAACGTAATTTCTCAATTTTGTCACTCATAGATTTTTAATCAGGACTAGAGGTTAAAGAGGCTAGGTATGAAAGAGTGCTTTATTCTGTTTACCTGTTAGAGCTCATTGTTCTGTTGTAGCAGGCCAGTATCCATACCAGTTAACCACATCACCTACCCTCCTCTCATTTGCCATACCATTTTGTTGAGCACTAACACATCTGTTGTTCATAGTCTGTATATAAAAATAAACTGTTTTGAGGGTAGTGAAGTTAAGAATTCTGAATCCAAGGTTGATGATGGGTTTGTGTATCGGTATACGAGTAACACTACAGCAGTTTGCATCTGTTTCTGGGCAGATGTTCTAGAATTAAACTGAAATTTTTGAGCTTTATTTGAAGTTGCATTAAGGCCACAAGTTTCAAGTGTGGGTGTCTATTTGTTAGGAACATAAACCTATAACTGCTGAAATTATGAACAATTCTGTGTCACACTGCCTTCAGCTGGGTTGCTCACTTGAATAAGGGTTCCAAAGGAGTAGCAGGTAACAGAACTGGGCTGCCTTTGTGTAATCTTTAGTATCATGTTGGCATCCATTCATTTTCATTCATTTTCATAAGCACTTGGAATTCACTGATAAATTTAAACCAGTTTGTTTTAAATCACATTTTATTTTAGTCCTGCCCAGTACTTCTCTTAGCCATTTCAGTATGCCCTTCAGAAGAGTGCTAGAAGATCATGGAGATTCTGGGATGAATGGCCACATAGAAGTGTCCTAGGGTTATGTTTTAGCATCTGCAGTATTCCTTAAGTGAACATGAAAATAAATATATGTGCATGCATTTTTAAATTAGAAAGATGGCCTGAGACATAACTAAGTTTAATTTAACACCCTTGTCTGTAATCAACTTTTTAAAATCTTTTCATGTCATATACAATTTCTGCAAGTTTTTTTTGTTTTGTTTTTTAAATTCGTTTTATCAGAAGTTTTCATCCATCCTAGAGGGGACTGGCTTATATTCACCTGTCTCTGGTAAAATCAGCTTAAGCTAAATCTGATTTAGCCATCTGAGCACCTGCAAACCTGAGAGAGAGAACATGTCCTAAATCTTTCATTTTCACAATAAGAATTGATTGTTACTTTATTTTCAAGCGGAAACAATATTTTTAAACGAAGACTTAGAAGAAAGAAAAGAAGAGGAAGAGGGAGAAAAATTATATTGGCTAGAAGCATGCTATAAAGCATTAAAACTGCACCGAAAAAACATAGATGTACAGGTGAGAATTTTAGCATGATACAGATGTGAAAATTAAAAAAAAATGCACAAGCTATGGTGTGGAACAAATTTAATTCTCTCAACTGTATTAAAAGTGTAGTCTGGAGAAATAAAGATTGGGTTTTGCTGCATTATTAATAATGACTTCTCCTGATAAAAGTTTATATACGTGGCCCCACTGTTTTTCATTGAAGGACTCTTACCACTTGTTAGAGGGTTCCATGATTTTAAAAAAGGAAGATAAATCAATATTGTTAATAAATACTTTGTCACAAAATAATAATAAATCCCATCAGATAATAAAATAGAATAGTAATGGAGATGTAGCCACCTTAGTCTAGTCTAGCTGAAACAAAAAACAGGACTATGCAGCACTTTAAAGACTAACAAGATGGTTTATTAGATGATGAGCTTTCGTGGGCCAGACCCTCTTCCTCAGATCAAATTGTGGAAGAAAATAGGCATGACCATATATACCAAAGGGATATGATCAAAAAAAAGTGAACACACCTAAAAAGGAGAAATCAAAGTTCAGAACTGAGTGGGGGGGGGGGAGGGGGGGGGAGTAAATGTCTGAGAGCTAATGATATTAGAGGTGATAATTGGGGAAGCTGTCTTTGTAATGGGTAAGGTAATTTGCGTCTTTGTTAAGACCCCAGCGTAAAGTGTCAAATTTAAGCATGAATGACAGTTCAGAGGTTTCTCTTTCAAGTCTGATGTTAAAATGCCTTTGAAGCAGCATGCAGGTAATCAAGTCGTTGATCTGCTATGTACATTGGACAAACGTCTCAGACGCTTCGCCAAAGAATCAATGCACACAAAACGGATATCAGACAGTATCATAAAGGAAAAACAGTTTCTTGCCATTTCAACCAGAAAGGGCATTGTCTCAATGACTTGATTACCTGCATCCTGCTTCAAAGGTATTTTAACACCAGACTTGAAAGAGAAACCTCTGAACTGTCATTCATGCTTAAATTTGACACTTTACGCCGGAGTCTTAACAAAGACGCGAATTACCTTACCCATTACAAAGATAGCTTCCCCAATTATCACCTTACATGTCTGTGAGCTAATGATATTAATCTCCCCTCTGTTCTGAAATTTGATTTGTCCTTTTTATATGTGTTCACTTTTTTTGATCGTATCCCTTTGGTATATATGGTCATGCCTATTTTCTTCCACAATTTGATCTGAGGAAGAGGGTCTGGCCCACGAAAGCTCATCACCTAATAAACCATCTTGTTAGTCTTTAAAGTGCTACATAGTCCTGTTTTTTTGTAATAAAATAGGTTTGTTTAGTTGCAGTATTTTCTATTGCAACTATTAATTACACCTTTTCTTAGAGTGAGACCCACTTATGAAGAATACTTTGCTCTCTTCTCTCAACAGAATAAATATTTCTCAAATCAGTAGGTGAATCTTGACTAATAATGTATTTATAGTGAAGGGAAGTTTGAATAAAGGGAAATGTGTCCTATTTGTAGTCTTCATTATTAGCTAACATAATACTGAAAATGATTTATTCTAGCCTACACTAACTGGTTGGTCACAGGTAGGGATGTAAGCGCCTAGTCGACTACCCCATAAGCATATTGGGAGAGGCAGAACCCAAGGCGAGCGGGAACCAAGTTCCCCATACTGCCTTTCCCTTTGAAATGTGGCAAGAACCCCGGGGCAAGCAGGGACTTTTTGAGTCCCGGCTGCTCTTCTGCCTTTTAAATGTAGTAAGATCCGTGGGTGGCTCTTACTACATTTAAAAGGCAGAGGCACAGCAGGACTAGTGAGTGCCCCACTCTACCTTTTATCGACTAATTGAGTAGTCGATGGAAATTCCATTGAATACTCAATTAGTTGATTAATCGAAATTTAACATCCCTAGTCATGGTCAGCATAGCGTCGGCTTACTCCATTCTTAGCATTCATATTTAAACACAATAATGTTTTCTCACGTGAATAAGCTCTTCTTTATGATTGCACTGGAGTTAGGAATCAATGCTTGTTAATTTCCTCAATGGCCTGATCTCAATCACTTCTGCAGATTATGCATATGTAGTCAGAGTGTATTTCACATGTGGTACAAAGGACCAAGGCCTTGCAGGGGATTAAAGTATGGGCCAGAATCCTATCCTGTAGCATTTATAGTAGTACAGTATAAGAGAACATAAACAAAAGTGTGTATAGATTTTTATCCGAGAGTCTCAACTCTTGAGTTACATCTACACTGCAGGCTTCTTGCTCAAGAACAGCCATTCTTGTGCAAAAACGTGTGGAGCATCTGCACTGCATGCACGTTTTTGCGCAAGTAAATGTACAGTAAGGTGTCGCAACAGAGGGCTTCTTGTGTAAGAGTTATTCCGCTCCCCATGAGGAATAAGCCCTCTTGCTCAAGAAGGAAGTGTGGACAGGCAACAGAGGTTTCTTGGGCAAGAAACTCCTACGGATAAAATGGCTATCAGAGCTTTCTTGCGCAAGAGTGTCCACACTGCCATGAACGCTCTTGCACAAAAGCACATCCCTTGTGAAAAAGCACATGGCGGTGTGGACGCGCTTTTGCGCAAGAAGCCTGCAGTGTAGACATAGTCTTGGGGGTAGGGGGAGAGCATAAGAGTAATATAACTTAAATAATCAGTGCCTGTTCCCCTAGCAAGTTGGTATTAGGACAGTTAGGAAAACAGATGGTGCATGAGTTGTTGAAAAAGACTAAGCCAGGGAAATTCCTCAGTTCTATTTATGAAATTAAAACAACCATCAATGAGAACATGAGGGGTGGGTGGGTGTGTGTGTGTGTGTGTGTGTGTGTGTGTGTGTGTGTGTGTGTGTGTGTGTGTGTGTGTGTGTGTGTGGGTGTGTGTGTGTGTTTATAGATGCGTGTGTTATGAAAAATAAAGTGAGGCTTTTTGTAGTCCTAACAACCTAGATAGTACAAATTGTGACTGAATTAGTATTTTTATTCCTAGCTATTCATTGTTGTTTCTGTTTTTAACATGTTGACCTCCTCAACAGAGCGACAAAAACAATGGAACTATATTAGAATTTTTTAAAGTTATTTGTAACGGGTACAAAAGTATTTTGTTTTGCTCTTGTTTTAAATTCAGGAGGCTGCCTGTTGGGCTTTGAACAGTCTGTTTATGTACCAGAGCAACCTTCATGAAAAAATTGGAGATGAAGATAAACAGTCAGTACCAATAACTTGAACTTTATGTTTAGGAGCATGGGAACATTCAAAATTCATTGTTAGGTCATTTTGGTTAATTAATTGACTTTGTTTTCCTTCTGTTGCTTTCTAATTCATCAAAACGGGACAGGGCAGGAAGGCAGGATTTTGCTACTGCTCCCAATTGATTAGGGCTGGAGAAGGTGCTTGAACCACCTGGTATCTTGGAAGAAAAAGCTGAGGAATAATTCCCCCAAAGTAGATAGAAAACTGAGGTGCGAGGGCACTACTGGAATCAGAAAAGAGGAGCAAAACATGGGAGAGACCGAGAATCTTTCTCACTTCTTTACAGAGAGCCATTATAGCCAAATGAAAAATACATTTTATTATATTCTGTTGCATGCATTTATACAAAATTCACGTTAATTTCAGGGTGATAGGAAGTTGGCCTAATATATGCAGTTTGCAACTATTTAAAGGTCTTTCTCTTTAACTGTTGCTATAGGAAACATCACCCTAGTATTATGATCTGCAAAGAATAATTTCACTTAATTCTAATATAGTTTCCTAAAAATGTATTATAATTATCATATGGCTTTTATTCAGTGATTTTATTTATTTGTGTGAAAGGTACCCCATACACAGAGAAGTGATGCTAGCCATGCTGATGCATTCCACAGCAAAAGAAGTGTTTCATGCAGCTGCTAATGCTTTGGCAACTTTGTCAGAACAAAATGGTAAGGGAATTTAGTAATAGATTCTCTGGGCTTCACTTTCATCCCTTAGCAACAATTCATTACAACGATATTATAGGATACTGTTACATAATACCATGAGGGCTTAGAGTTGGCCTGGTCATGCACTGAAAGTTAAGCATGCACATACATGTTTTTAGTTTCATGATCCTCATCCTGTTTCTGGTCCTGTTCTGATAGACTAGGTAGAGCAGGGGTGGACAAACATTTTGGCCTGAGGGCCACATCAGGTCCTGAAATTGTCTGTAGGGTGGGATAGGGAAGGCGGGGTTAGGCTGTGCCGTCCAAAAGAGCCAGACATGGCTCAGCCTCTGCTCCCTGTTTCTCCTGCTCCTGCTCTCCATCCCCTGTCCACCTCCCCTGGACTGCCCCCTTATGACTTCTACCTCCCCATCCCAATCTTTCTCTGCTCCCTCCACAAAACTCTCACCTCCTAACCCAACATGCCCTTTGACTGCTCCCTCTGGGGAGCTGACCTGGGATAGTCTTGTCCAGGAGCTAGACTGCTGCTCCCTATCCAACTCCCTGTGCTCTCTGCCCCCTGACAGTACTACCTGGAGCATTGGAGCTAGTAGAGCTACTGACCTGCTGCCTTGGAGCATCGGGCTGTTAGTGAGCATACTGCCCAGGTTCTGAGGGAGCTGAGGCTGGCGGGGAAGGGCTGCAGAAGGGGAGAGACTGTGGGTTAGCCTCCCCAGGTGACTGGATCACCAGCTGGCCCTGCTCGATGTACTGCTAAAGAGTTGGGCTAGCTCCTGGGCAAGACTGTCCCATGTCAGCTCCCCAGAGGGAGCTTAGAAGTCAGACTGAAGGGTCTGATGGGCCAGATGTGGCCTATGGGCTATAGTTTGTCCCCTTAGGAGGTAGAGTGAAACTGGAGAATGGCACCCTAATCTCAATCCACAGGTACATTATGTTGCCAGTAGACCTCTTGGCCATTTACCTGTATAATGCAATGTTGTTTCATATAACAATATCTTTTTCTAAATAAACCCAAATTATGCAGGTGTATTGGTTATTTGTGCGCAAAAAGTTATATATTTGGATATTAATAGCTATAGCAATTCACACACATGATGCATATATTATGCTATATAATTTTACTGTAACAATTGTGAGAGAGCATTGTGCAAGGGTTGGGATTTTCAAAAGAGCCTAAGGGACGTAGGCACCCGTTTCGCATTTAAATTCTGTGGGAGCTTAATGCCTAAATCTTACTCTCTTTTGTGAATCCCAATGTCTTTCAATTTTGCCTCTTTAATTTTCTCCTTTTAATTCAATTTTGCCTCTTTAATTTTCTCCTTTTAAAACAATGTACTTAGCACAGAAACAATAGATAGGGGAGAAGTGTCTTGAAATCTACAAATACGATTTATAGTCAGTTTACATAATGGTTTGAAATCTACATCCTGGCTTGTGAAAGGAAGAGTTAATGATAGTTATGATGATTGTTGCAGGATGCATGTGGCATAAACATGACTATTCTATTTTGCAGTGTTATTTCAGGTGTAATATACTCATTATTTAATCTGAATAAGAATCTGGCCTCCGTTATGGATTGACTCCATTAAAGTAAATGAAGTTGTGTTGGTGAATCTGAGAGACTTAAGACCCATGCAGAAAGTAATACTTATTTTGAGGGCCTAATTTCAAAATGTGAAGGGTGTTTTTTTTTTTTTTTTTGAAGTTCTAGGTTTTCTGCATGATCACTGAAGAACAAGTCACAGTAAAAGTTATTTTGAAATAAAATAAACAACCAAAATAGACTCAGTGGTAAATTCTGCATCTCATAATAATGACTTAGCAAAAAATTGTATTTGTACTGATTAGGCACTTTTGAGATCCTAAATGTATTGGCAAAGTTATGCAAATACAATTCTATTTCACTCTATACCATTTCACATTTTATTTTTTATGTATAGAAATTATTTATAAATAAGATGTTTATCTTACAGTCTTACACACATGCTTAACTTCAACCAAGTGAGAAGTCATATTGATTTCAAGTTAGGAAGATGCTTAAATGTTTGCAGGATCACAGCCTAAATTAATATATTCATATTCGTTTACTTAATTTTTTCTCATCTTGTAGTAAATATTAGAAAGGTTCTGTTGGCAAAGGGAATACACATGAATACATTGGATATAATGAAGAAACATTCACATTTCCCTGAAGTGGCTGAAAGTGCTTGCAAAATGCTGAATCGTATTTTCGAAGGAAGGTAATATATACTTAGTAATGTGGGATCAGGTGATGTTCCGGCTCAGTTGAGATTTTAAACATATTTGAATAATTGACAATTATTTACTTCACTTAGGGTGAAATTTGCTCTTGAATAGAAGTCTCATCAAAGACTCTGAATTTCATATTCCCCAGAATCAACTGTGGAGGGAGTGGGGTAAAGAGACTATTCAAGGGGTTCTTTGTACCCTTGAACTGCACAGAGGATGCCATGACTGGATGGACCATATGGGCAGCCCATGAGTCTCAGTGAATTCCCTGTAGAACTGGACAAATACTGGCTATTTTCCTTCCATAAAGCAATTCTATCTGATGAATTCTACCTTTATACTCATATTCCACGGCTATTCTCCCAAATGCATTTATTCAGAAAGTTGTCTGAAAGAGAATGTGAGCAGACAACAAACATAGAACACCTAAACACGAGTACCTACACTGGAAACTTGCTTCTAAGTGTTAAAGGAACAGAACATGTTTAGGTGCCCATTCAAAACAGCTCAGATTTTGAATATTAAATGATTGAACAGGCTTTATGTGAATAAGCTACAAAGAATTATCCACAGAAATTTTATGTCAAATAATTTCAGATAACACAGTGAAGAAAAGTATTAACTTTTTTGGACAATTCACAAAAAAGTGAAATTTGTCAAATTTGTAATAAATGACTTGTCCAGTTCTTTTCCATCCCTCCAACTATCACAGTTCTTGTCACATAGCTGATTTGCTCAGGCTTTGTGTAGGGACGGGTGAATTTCACCCCTTAAAAATGAGCACCTCCTTGGTCAATGATCCCTACCTACTAAATAGGCTTACTTGTGCAGGAGCTATTTATCTCTAGTGTTTTGATTATTTAAGAGTTTCTGAATGGCCATAAAGATATTATGAATTGCTTAAGAATACAATAATGAATTCGGTCCAAATCTTGCAAATACTTTAAGTGTGTGGAAGTTGGCATGAATATAAGTGTTTCCAGCATCTGCACCTTAGATTGTAATGATACTGTAGTGCTCAGTCCTTCAAACTCTTATTCAACTGTCCTTATTCATTCAAGCAATCCCATTAGACTTCATAGGAACTTACTTTTTCATTGTGTTATAACCTTTTTTTTAACACTGGTCTTTACTTCACAGGGGATAATTTAGTATATCAGTATACAAAAATTGAGTAAACATTTCTTGGAAAGGAGAGGAAATAATTCTAATAAAGCACTGTTGCATTGGCAGGCATCAAGATCACTGTGGTTTAAGAAATTCAGATGAATACCACAGCTCTGATTACTATAAAGTTAAACAAACTTTCAGTTTCTTTCACTTCTCATTCCCTTTTCAGGGCAGGTGACACAGTAGTAAATATTGTGGAAAGAATATCTGTGCCTGAAGTATTGTAACACGTACAAATAATAGTCTGATTTTTGCTGACTTTTATATCGAGTTAATCAAAATTTGATATCAAGAGTGCTGATAAATTTTAATTTGTATATATAAATATGTGTATAAATATACAAAATCAAGTCTATCCCAAAATCTTGCTATTAAGTATATTTTAATCTATTTTTTTCTCTCCTGTTTTTTTTCTATTTTTTAAATAGAGATGGAGTTCACTCTGCCTGAACCAGTCTTTCTATTTAAAAAAAAAAAAAAGCAGAGGGTTCTTTTCAAAGTAAATTATTGTAATTCTAAACAGTGGTAAAATCTGTTATTTTCTGTTTCAGCATTATGTAATGAATGAATTTGCATGCCCTGTTCTTCCAAACTATTCTAATGAGAAGCCATTGCTTGTTTAGAAACAATGGAATTAGAAGTGGTAATTGTTCTTCAGGTATTGTCTTAGGGTGCTCCACTGCAGATACGGCTAATCAGAGAAGTTTGGTAGCAGTGTCAGTTCAGCCCTTGCATTCATTGCTATTTACAAATACAAAGGATGAATATAAGCAAACAACACAAGTATGCAGGGGCAAGGTTAGAAAGGCAAAGGCACAAAACAAGCTACATATAGCTAGAGACATAAAGAGTAACTAGAAGACATTCTACAAATATATTTAGAAGCAAGGGGAAAACCAAGGGCAGGGTAGGCCCGTTGCTCAGTGAAGAGTGAGAAACAGTAACAGCTGGTAGAGAAGGCATCTGAGCCTTTAGCTATCATCTTTGAAAAATCATGGAAGTCAGGAGAACTCCCATAAGACTGGGAAAGGACGAATATAGTGTTCATCTATGAAAAGGAAAATAAGAACAGCCCAGGAAACTACAAACTAGTTTCACTTCTGTGCCAGGGAAGATAATGGAGCAAGTAATTAAGGAATCCATCTGCAAACATGTGGAAGATAATAAGGTAATAGGTAATAGCCAGCATGGATTTGTAAAGAACAAACTGTGCCAAACCAATTTGATAGCTTTCTTTGATAGGATATCAAGTCTTGTGGATAAGGGAGAAGCGGTGGACTTGGTATACCTAGACTTTGGTAAGGCATTTAACATGGTCTTGCATGACCTTCTTATCAATAAACTAGGAAATACAACCCAAATGGGGCTACTATAAGGTGGGTGCATAACTGGCTGGATACCTGTTCTCAGAGAGTAGTTATTAATGGCTCTCAATCATGCTGGAAGGACATGACATAAGTTGAATTCTTCAAGGGTCCGTTTTGGGTCCAGTTCTGTTCAATATCTTCATCAATGATTTAGATGATGGCATAGAAAGTACGCTTATTAAGTTTGCAGATGATACCAAGCTGGGAGGGGTTGCAAGTGGTGTGGAGGATAGGGTCATAATTCACAATGATCTAGACAAACTAGAGAAATGGTCTGAGGTAAATAGGATGAAGTATAATAAGGACAAATGTGAAGTACAGGCAGTCCCCGACTTACGTCGGATCCAACTTACGTCGGATCCGCAGTTACGAACGGGGCTGCCCCAGAGTACACGGACTGCGGGGCCTCGCGGTCCTGCCGCCCGTGTACTCTGGGGCTTTCTCTGCGTCTCCCTGGTCTGCAGACCAGGAAGACGCAGAGCAAAGCCGCGGAGGGGCTCGGGCAGCCCAGGGGCGCTGGACTGCTCCGCTGCCGGCTTCCCCGCGGCTTTGCAAAGCTGCAGGGGGGCTCGGGCAGCGAGGCAGCCCAGGCGCGCCTGGACTGCTCGGCTGCCGCTTCCCCGCGGCTTTGCAAAGCTCCGGGGGGCTCGGGCAGCGAGGCAGCCCAGGCGCGCCTGGATTGCTCCGCTGCCGGCTTCCCCGAGGTTTTGCAAAGCCGCGGGGGGGCTCGGGCAGCGAGGCAGCCCAGGCGCACCTGGGCTGCTCCGCTGCCAGCATCCCCGAGGCTTTGCAAAGCCGCGGGGGGGGGCTCGGGCAGAAGCCGCGGGGCAAGCCGGCAGCGGGACAGCCCAGACGCCCCGCGGCTGTCCTGCTGCCGGCGTCCTCAGAGGCTTTGCTCCCCGTCTCCCTGGTCTGCTGGTCTCCAGCAGACCAGGGAGACGGGGAGCAAAGCCGTGGAGGACTCAGGCGGCGGGACCGTGGTGCGTCTCGGTCCGCCGCCCGTGTCTTCCTGGTCTGCTGGGGTGGGGGGGGGGGCGCAGCTAGTACGCCCTCCCCCAGCAGACTAGGCTTTTCTCCGGACGCCTGTGGCAGAGCAGCTGGGGTGCTGCCGGTTGGTCCCGCAGCGCCGCTCTGGGCGCTACTGGTCCAACCCAGCAGCACCCCAGCTGCTCTGGTCCTGATTCAGCCACTGCTGGTCAGTTTCAGCAGCGGCTGAATCAGGACGCCTGGGGCAGAGCAGATGGGGTGCTGCTGGGTTGGTCCAGTAGTGCCGAGGAGCGGCGCTACTGGAGCAACCCAGCAGCACCCCAGCTGCTCTGCCCCAGGCGTCCTGATTTAGCCTCTGCTGAAACTTACCAGCGCTGACTACAGGAAGCCTGAGGCAGAGTTGCTCTGCCCCAGGCTTCCTGGAATAAGCTGCTGATCAATTTCAGCAGCAGCTGACTTGGGAACACTTGGGGTTCTTAAGTTGATTCTGTATGTAAGTCAGAACTGGCGGTCAGTTTCAGCAGCGGCTGAATCTGGACGCCAGTTCCGACTTACATACAGATTCAACTTAGGGACTGTAGGTTTGTTCTTATCTTGTACGTAACCCGGGGACTGCCTGTACTCCACTTAGGTAGGAATGATCAGATTCACACATACAAAATCGAACGTGATTGATTGTCTAGGAAGGAGTACAGCAGAAAGGGATTTAGGGATCATAATGGATCACAAGCTAAATATGAGTCAACACTGTGACACTGTTGCAAAAAAAAGCAAACATGATTCTGGGATGCATTAACCGGAGTGTTGTGAGCAAGAGACACGAGAAGTCATTCTTCCGCTCTACTCTGTGCTGATTAAGCCTCAATTGGAATATTTTGTCCAGTTCTGAGCACTGCATTTTAAGAAGGATGTGGGGAAATTGGAGAAGGTCTAGAGAAGAGCAACAAAAATGATTAAAGGTCTAGAAACCATGACTTATGAGGGAAGACTGAAAGAATTGGGCTTGTTTAGTTTAGAAAGGAGAAGACTGATAGGGGACATGATAGCAGTTGTCAAGCATCTAAAAGGATGTTATAAGGAGGAGGAAGAAAATTGTCTTCCTTGGTCTCTGAGGATAGGACAAGAAGCAATGGGCTTAAACTGCAGCAAGGGAGGTTTAGGTTGGACATTAGGAAAAACTTTGTCAGGGTGGTTAAATACTGGAATAAATTGCCTATGGAGGTTGTGGAATCTCCATCACGGGAGCTATTTAAGAGCAGGTTGGGTAGATATCTGTCAGGGATGATGTAGAAGGTACTTGGTCCTGCTGTGAGGGAAGAGGACTGGACTTGATGATCTCTCAAGGTCCCTTCCAGTTCTATGATTCTACTCCTTGCCTGTCATGAGGCTAGCTAGTGCACATTCGTGAACCCTCCTCAGTTTTTTCTCAACTGCCCCTGGCTAGAGATGGAGGAATAGCTGTCCGTTTATGGGTCATTAACTCTCTTATAATCACATATTTTTAGCGTCTTAAAAAACATTTTCTTTACTACTTGTTTATACTTGCCTGTCATGAGGCTAGCTAGTGCACACTCGTGAACCCTCCTCAGTTTTTTCTCAGCTGCTCCTGGCTAGAGATGGAGGAATAGCTGTCCGTTTATGGGTCATTAACTCTCTTAGAATCACATATTTTTAGCGTCTTAAAAAACTTTTTCTTTACTACTTGTTTATATTTTATCTGGCTGTGCCAAAGAAAAGGGTTTGTCTCCAACTGTGTGGGGGTGGGGAAAGGGGTGGAGGGAATCCCCTGAACTAAGGTATGTTCAGCTCTCTGGGTGTCAAAAAGTGTCTCAGTTGCAAGGCATCTATCCTAGTGACTGACTGACACTTGCAGTGCATTTGCGTCCTGGAAGAGAAGCACATTCCACAAAATGTGGCTTGTGTCAGCAACTGAAACCCAAGTCCAGGAAAGACAAAGAGCTAAGACTCAAACTCCCACTCAATAGCAGGGCCTTGATTCCAAGTTGACCTAGATCCCTGGATGTGCTGAAGTCTTCCTGCTGCACACTGCCTTTCTTTCGTCGAAGTCAGAATGTGAGCCAGAGGGCATAGGTTCCCAACCACACGTCTTATATTCCATATGGGATTTCACTATGGACATCAGAATTATTGTCCTGTTGATGCACAGCATTTCTGTTTTGCTCAAGCACAGTACCAACCTTTAGGCCCCTACCCATCACAGTGGTCGTACTTGGACACATGATTGGATCTGAGACAACAAGCCTCCCATGCTTATAGTGTGGCATATCAGAAAGTAAGGAGACACCTCTCTTCAGCAGCAGCTTTGAGGGTTTCTGAAAAAGGAGGAAGTAAAGGCTTAGGTGGAGGAGGAAGTCACTCCTCAAGCCCATTTATCATCACCAGATAAGGCAATGATGCTACCTCCGCTAGCCATGGCTGATGATTTCAAACTATTCCAGGACCTGGCACACAGGGTGGCAGAAGTTCTGAAAATACTCTTACAAGTGAGTGAGTCCCACCATAAATTGGTGAACATTTTACATTCTTCTACCTCCTCTCCTCCATTGTTGCCCTTCCCATTGATGATGCTCTCCTGGGCGCGCACACAGAGCCATGCGGCAGATCTCTGCAACGGGCCTACCAACATAGAAGCAAGCAGATTAAAAGTATTGTGCTAGCAAAGGACATGGAGTTTCTTTTCCCACCCACCTCACAATTTAATCATTGTGGGTGCAGTCAGTTAAATCCACCCTTTTGACCAGGACTGGAAATGACTGGATCTGTTTGGCAGAAAGTCACATTCCTCAACCACTCTCCAGTTCTGTGTAGCAAACTACCAAGCTATATTGGCAAAATATGACTATCAGAACCATATGAAACTGCTATTGAGCAACTTCCTGATTCTTATAAGAAAATAGTCAATAAGGGCCAACTGGCCAAATAACCCCGCAGTGTGCGCTAGATGCAGCTGACATGGTGTCATTGTGATGAGATTGGCTCTGTGGCTTCATTCATTCATCTTCCCTACAGAGATCCAAACTACTGTAGATGACCTTTATTTAGAAGCAACAAAATTATTTGCCCAAAAGTCCAACACATCCCTTCACACATTGAAGGAGTCTAGGGGAACTCTTTGATTCCTCAGGATATGTACTTTTTTCTACCCTAAAAAAAAGTACAGGTTGGACCTCCCTGATCTGGCACCAAATGAGGGAGTTTGCAGGACCAGGAGAGGTCAATGGCATGGCTGAGCTCTTGGCCTTGTTAGGGCTGCCTACCCCGCGGCCCTGCCAGGGCTCCCAGCCCCACTGCCACCGGCCCTCCTGAGGCCAGACTCCTAGCCACCAGGGTTCTCTGGTCCAGGAACATCCATGGCTTGCTGGACTATGGATGTTACCAAACCAGAATCCCAATTTAGAGAAGTTCAAACTGTACAGCCCACGAAAGCTCATCATCTAATAAACCATCTTGTTAGTCTTTAAAGTGCTACATTGTCCTGCATTTTGTACAGCCCTAGACCACCATTCAAGGCCTGCTCCTCACAATACTTATCACAAAGATCTTATGAGCCACAGAGGAAGAAGCCAACCAAGATTATCCAAAAGAAACAGAAACTCAACCAAATTCCTTTCAGCCCTCCAATTTGAAGCAGCAGTTCTGACAATTTCCCTAGCTTCCAGTGATGGGAGTTGGTGAGAGTGGAGCACCAATAGGAACACTACTCTAAAAACAAGAAATTGCTCACCTTGTGCAGTAACTATGGTTCTTTAAGATGTGTTCCGATAGGTGCACCATGCCACTCCCTCCTCTCCTGTATTTCAGAGTTCTTGTAATTGACTGCGGTAGAATAAGAACTGAGGAGGGTTTGCCTGCACACACTGCCTAGCCTCATGGCAGGCAAGAAGCAGTGCAGCCAGGGGCTGAACGAACACTGCTACCAAAGGTCTTCAATTAGCAGTACAGGGACGCAGACACATCTGCACTGATGTTCTCATAGGGACACACATCTCAAAGAAACATTGTTACAGCACAAGGTAAGTAACTTCATCTTGCTGATCAAATATTACCTTTTATATCCTTATCACATGAATGTCAGGAGTGGAGCTAGAGCCACGGTTGGGAGCCAGGGGCAGAGCAGGGTTGGCTGGCGCATTGTCTCCATCCCCTGTGGGGCCTGACCTAGATACCATTGCCTCCTCTCCTGCCGCCCCCCCAAACATTCCCTAGGATGGGTTCCCACAGTTTAGGGACCACTGGCCTAATTGTTTTGTAATAGACAGAAACATTGCTGTGAAAGTGTGAAATTTAGAAAACCCCAAAGATAGCATCTTTAGCGAGTGTTTAGGTGCTATTTTTTCCACTTTTAAAATTATGAAAAATCATTAAAGGGAATGTCCTCAAAAGCTAATTAGAGTCTGTTGCTACACGTTTGGGAATGGCAACCTGAGCTAAGGTTTGTTTTTTATCTTAATAAATGCAGTTATAATTGACCGGAAGCTGATATAACAGATTTTGTGTTCATTTCTGCAAACATCTGTCAGTTCATGAATTTGTTTGGAAATTATGGGGCAATAGGATCAAGGGAGGTCACATATTCTTTCTTGGTTAAAGTGGAACATGTACACTTCACAGTAACATGCTCTGTATGTTACTGGTCTGCACTCCATAGAAAACTTCTGAATGTTCTAAGAGGGAAATAATTGCATTTAGTATTATAAATAGAAATTAAATATATGAAAATACTATATAAGAAAGAAAACTACAATAGCTGAATTTGTGTGCTTGTTAAAACTGAGTATGCAGGCTCTTATACTGCTATTTACCAAAATAAATATGCAATTTAGAAATGAATTATTTTATTTATTCTGTAAATGAATATTTTCTGTCAGTTTTCCTCATCTAGATATGATGATAGCAGTTGCATCAGAAGTTGTAAAGGCCATGAGGCAACATGAAAAGGTGCCATCTGTACAGCTAGAGGCACTTCGAGTCGTTTCACACTTTATGATCCCTGGTAAGTCATCTAAAGAAAATAGTTGGCATTATCCATCAAATAGGAGAATATAAATAAGGTTGTTTTCTGATCTTTCTTGAAATATTTAATCATCAATCCTGTTCTTATAAGTAATTTTTCTTGAAGTTCTATGTAACTCAATGCGAACATTTATGATTGAAATGGATAGAAATATTGCTAAAGGTAGAAGAAAAAGCTTGACAGACATTGAACATCTTGGGCCAAACCCATCACTGCTGAAATTCTGTTGACTTCATCAGTGATGAATTTGGTCCATTGATGCTTACCTTGATACTGCTTATAGACTTTTAGGGAGTGTGGCTCCATTTATACTTTAATTATTGGATGTTTCATTGGTATCAGACAAAAAATAACAGAATCTCTTTCAAATTGAATAGACTAACCAGAGGTATTACTTCAGTTTAATATATAATAGGGATATGATTGTGTAAATGGTTAATCATTGGGCCTGGGCTCATCGGTTAACCTTCATAGTTACGCACATCCCCCTCCCCTCCTGCGCTGATGCCTCTGTATTAGAGGCAGAAGTGCAGGGGGGGGAGACTTGGCAGGTGGGCAACTGCCTCCCCCATCTAAACGTGTTACGCATTCACCTTAATAAACACATTTTAACATCCCTAATATAGAACAGTAACTCTCTCAGATACCAAGCAGTGGGAGCAGTGATTCCAAGAATAGAAATATGTTAGCTTTTACGTACAGCAAATAGTTTGAGGACAAACTAAATGATTTAGGAAATCCTTTCCAAAGAAACCCCTAAGAAGCAATCTGCCAGAAGGGTGCATAGAGGGGTGAACTGTGTATTCTTTTTGTTCTGTTGTGTAGAAACAGAAGGCGTGCACTGGGTTAGAAATGACTTGTTTTTGTTACCATAGTATTTAAAAAAAATCGATTGTATTAAGTGTTGTCTTCTCTGTTTTTGCTGTCAGTCTCATTAAAGTACTAGAGATCTGGAGTGGGAGCTTTTTCAGTCTTAACTAAAGAGGTCTGAGAACTGAATCTTCTAAAGACAGTATTTCTTGCAAGTGTATGTTAGGAGCTTCAGTTAAATGGATATTGACAAAAACAAATAGTTGTAAACAGTTTGACTAAAATGTAGGTCTCTCTTACAAGCTCAGATTTCAGTTTCTTGTCCCTTATAATATAATCTTATTATTTCTCCATTCAGATTTGATATTCAACTCTTAACGAGCAGGAAAATTCTCCTTCTTTGCTAAAATCCTATGGGCCATGGTCTATCATAATGATGCCAAAAAAGGCATAAGTTGTTTTTTCCTTTGCATATTATCCTGGTTGGCATTTGAAGATTAGTACATGAAGAAAGTTATTCTTTCATAGAAAAAATGAGTACATTCTTGAATCCTAAGGAATCTTTTAAATGATATCTGTGTATTTCTGTACTGTCACTTTGCCAAGAGTGCTTATTACTACACAAATGTTAAACTAACAAGGCCATCTTCTGCTCTTTTATGTGAGCCTGATTTCTATTTATGTTATCTGGGAATATAATTTGGCTCCTAATGTGCTGCCAAAAGTAAGGTCTTTTAAGTGTTTTCCTTCCAAGAAAATCCCAAAGGCATTTTAATGTAATTAGTATGCCATTAAGAAACAGAGAGCTTCATTAAGTAATTAATTTACTGCTTGATTTTGAACTTAAATCAAAAACAAAATATTTCTCTTGAATCTGCTATAGACTGGTGTCCAACATTCTTATTATGTAGGGAGTTCATCCCCGCTCTCAGAAAAGTACATGATCTCTCTCTACCACATCTTATTTTACTGGGTTTGAGAATAATCAGGGTTCAGTTTGTGAAGGATGAACATATTATAGAAGGTCACATACAAAAAACATCAGTGTGCTGCAACAAAAATTCTTTGGAGTATTTGTTTCATAATAAGCAACAGGATGGGGAGATTGATTTCTAAGACAATGGACTCTTTAGTAACTCTAGTCAGTGATATTATTACAGGAGTGTGAAAACAGTGGAAAAAGTAGAATTAGGTTATCATGAAGTGCACTAACCACTGGTGGCATCTTTGCAAGGCACCCTCGAAATTAGCTTTGGCTAATCTCCAGTGGTGTCTCTCCCATCGTCCCCTGGCAGGCCTCTTTCACTCCCAATAACCACAAATTCCGCTTGATCAATCAGTCTTCTGACCAGATCACCATACCCCGGCCAGTCCTCTGGCCAGATCACCATTCCCTCTTGACAGATGGGTTCAGGCAGACTTCCTGCTCGCTGATCCACCAATGCTACTTAGCTGGTAGAGGGACACAGCCTAAACTCTACTTTTGGATCCCAACTCAGAGGGCCTCTCATCCACATTCAGGGTTTGACCTCTGAGCCTTGCCTATCTTTTTGGTTTTTCACTTTCTCTGGGCTTGCTTCCCCCATTCCCAGTGAATAAATGTAGATTTCTTGCCTCAGACACAGAATCAGTTTTGGGGCCAATTTTTTTTAATCTTTTTATCGCTGACCTTGGCACCAAAAGTGGAAGTGTCCTAATAAAATTTGCGAATGACACAAAGTTGGGAGCTATTGCCAATTCAGAAAAGGATCGGGATATCCTACAGGAAGATCTGGATGATCTTGTAAATTGGAGTGATAGCAATAGGATGAAATTTAATAGTGAGAAGTGTAAGGTTATGCATTTAGGGATTAATAACAAGAATTTTAGTTATAAGCTGGGGACACATCAGTTGGAAGTAACAGAGGAGGAGAAGGACCTCGGAGTCGTGGATGATTATAGAATGACTATGAACCGCCACTGTGACATGGCTGTGAAAAAGGCTAATACGGTCTTGGGCTGTATTAGGCAAGGTATTTCCAGTAGGGATAAGGAGGTGTTAGTGCCATTATACAAGGCATTGGTGAGACCCCATTTGGAATACTGTGTGCAGTTTTGGTCTCCCATGTTTAAGAAGGATAAATTCAAACTGGAACAGGTACAAAGAAGGGCCACTAGGATGATCCAAGGAATGGAAGATTACCCAAAAGAAACAGAAACTCAACCAAATTCCTTTCAGCCCTCCAATTTGAAGCAGCAGTTCTGACAATTTCCCTAGCTTCTAGTGATGGGAGTTGGTGAGAGTGGAGCACCAATAGGAACACTACTCTGAAAACAAGAAATTGCTCACCTTGTGCAGTAACTATGGTTCTTTAAGATGTGTTCCGATAGGTGCACCATGCCACTCCCTCCTCTCCTGTATTTCAGAGTTCTTGTAATTGACTGCGGTAGAATAAGAACTGAGGAGGGTTTGCCTGCACACACTGCCTAGCCTCATGGCAGGCAAGAAGCAGTGCAGCCAGGGGCTGAACAAACACTGCTACCAAAGGTCTTCAATTAGCAGTACAGGGACGCAGGAGCTTGGCTTGTTTACCTTAACCAAAAGAAGGCTGAGGGGGGACATGATTGCACTCTTTAAATATATTAGAGGGATAAATACCAGGGAGGGAGAGGAATTATTTAAGCTTAATACCAATGTGGACACAAGAACAAATGGATATAAGCTGGCTAGTAGGAAGTTTAGACTTGAGATTAGACGAAGGTTTCTAACCATTAGAGGAGTGAGGTTCTGGAACGGCCTTTCAAGGGAAGTAGTGGGGGCAAAAGATCTATCTGGTTTCAAGATTAAACTAGATGGGCTCGTCTACATTGGCCCCTTTTCCGGAAGGGGCATGTTAATTTCACGAGTCGTAATAGGGAAATCCGCGGGGGATTTAAATATCCCCCGCGGCATTTAAATAAAAATGTCCGCCGCTTTTTTCCGGCTTTTAGAAAAGCCGGAAAAGAGCGTCTACACTGGCCCCGATCCTCCGGAAAAAAAGCCCTTTTCCGGAGGATTTTATTCCTACTTCAAAGTAGGGCTTTTTTTGTGAAATTAACATTCCCCTTTCCGGAAAAGGGGCCAATGTAGACGTAGCCGATGAGTTTATGAAGGGGATGGTTTGATGAGATAACATGATCTTGGTAACTAATTGACCATTCATTATCAGTGGGAAATAGGTCAATGGAGGGATGATAGGAGTTACTATAGAGAACTTTCTGGGTGTCTGGCTGATGAGTCTTGCCCACATGCTCAGGGTTTAGCTGATCGCCATATTTGGGGTCGGGAAGGAATTTTCCTCCAGGGTAGATTGGTAGAGGCCCTGGAGGTTTTTCGCCTTCCTCTGTAGCATGGGGTACAGATCACAGCTAGAGGATTCTCTGCGTCTTGGGGTCTTCAAAGTATTTGAAGGTTTCAATATCTGAGATATAGGTGAGAGGATTATTCTAGGAGGGGTGGGTGAGATTCTGTTGCCTGCACTGTGCAAGGGGTCAGACTAGATGATCATAATGGTCCCTTCTGACCTTAAAGTCTATGAGTCTATAAGTTTCCTTGTTTTATACAGACACACTATATTCCTATCCTGCTGGGCCTCATTTAATCAACTCTTGCCCCATGGCTCTCCTTCAGATGTAGATTATGGGTTATTTGGGCCTAATTTACCCTCTCAGGGTCAGTGTGGAGAGTACACCCCATCGCACAGATCTCATGAGATATTTGTAAATAAGTTTGCATTAGTTTGATTATATTGCTTTTTCAAAGAAAATGTGAAATCTGTTTCCCTGAGGAAGTGTTTTTCTTTGTTACAGCTACAATGAAAGAACGGCAAAATCGTTCTTCAGGAATAGTGGGAGATGCTGACTTGGTGCTTACTTTAAAAGTAATTAAAAACCAGTGTTTGTTGGAGGGTACTCACACACTAGTGCTTGATGCATTAAACAGGGTATGGTTAAAATTTTTATCCTAATAAATTTGCTTTGTATTTTATAGTTATGACTTATTTTATTGCATTCAAAGTTATAAATCATTTTCCTGTTGATCTGATAAAGATTACCCTAGATGACCTCTCATACCTGTGTTCGTCTGC
This sequence comes from Pelodiscus sinensis, assembly GCF_052426305.1. Taxonomy (NCBI): domain Eukaryota; kingdom Metazoa; phylum Chordata; order Testudines; family Trionychidae; genus Pelodiscus; species Pelodiscus sinensis. The sequence continues at coordinate 29,489,744 of NC_143052.1, read as the reverse complement.
ATTATTGGTTTTTTTTCTGGAATATGCCAGAGAAGTTCATCTTTGATGCAGTAATTCTAGTATATATATTTATTAAAACATTTGAGACATTCAATTAATTTGCAATTGTTTATGATAAAAGACTGCTTTACACACAATGTCCTGTCTAATCTGGAATTTAATGCAATTTGCACAAAACTGCCAGCTGTTCTCTTAACACAGTGGTCTCCAACCTTTTTACACCGAAGATCACTTTTTGAATCTCTGAACAGGCAAAGATCTACCGCCCCGCCCCTTTCGTGAAGCCCTGCCCCTTTCGTGAAGCCCCGCCCTCTCTAGTCTCCTGTCCATCACTTGCTATCCCCAGCCTTTACTTACACACTCTGATAAACACTTTATTTTTAAATTATGCGATATATAAAATTAAAATCACGTGTTTATAGTTATGAAATTAACGGTCTGTTTTTTATTCATGCTATTTAAATCTAAAATGAAGCATTTATAATTATACATTTTGTGGGGACAGAGTTCTGCGGCTGGGGCGGGGGAGAGGGAACAGGGTACTGGGAGGGCAGAGGACAGGATTCTGCAGCAGGGGACAGGGTGCCAGTGGGGACAGAGTTCGGGGAATGGGGACGGGAATGGAGACAGGGGAGTGGGGACAGAGTTCGGGGAGTGGGGACGGGAATGGGGACAGAGTTCTGTAGCTGGGGACAGGGGAGTGGAATCTGGAGAGTGGGGACAGGGTACCAGTGGCAGCAGAGTCACCTGCATCTGCCTCCTCCCCGGATTCTCTCTCCCTCCTCCCCCTCCCCCCGCGGGAAGCCAGCACATGCCTCCTCCGGGCCCCCCATGGCGCAGGGAAACCCCAAGCATGCCTGCCCCGGGGGCAACCCCCCGCCCCATTCCACGGTGGGGCCAAACCCCCGCGGGAGCCTGCCTCCGGGGCAACCCACCCCATTTCACGGCGGGGCCAAACCCCGACAGGAGCCTTCATCAGGGCAACCCACGGCGGGGCCCAACCTCCCTTCCGCGGCACAGCCCCTCCCCTCCCGCTGCGCGGCCAACCCCTGCAGGCACCTGCCCCAGGGCCAAATCCCCCTCCCGCGGCGCAGCGCGGCCAACCCCCACGGGCGCCTACCCCGGGGTCAAACCCCCTGGCCCGGCCCAGCCAACTCCGTTCCCTCCCGCAGCGCGGCCAAACCCTGGTGCCGACTCTTGCTCCCGCCGCTCAGGGAAACCCCTGCATCGAACTCACCCCTCCGGCGCCAGCAGTGCAGGGAAGCCTTGGCACTTCTCCTCTAGGGCCAACGCCCCCTCCCCCAGCACGCAACAGAGCTGTGGGAGGGGGAGCAGCCCGCGCACTTCCGGAACCCCCGGAAGTGACGCGGGCTTCAGAGAGGACTTCCGTCCATCTCGCACGGGAAGCCGGCACTACACTAGAGGTAGGTAGTGGGGCTTCTCAGGGCTGGGGGAAAAATAGGAGGCGGGGTTCCCCAATGCCTTGCGATCGACTGGTCGAGGCCTCGCGATCCACCAGTCGATCACGATCGACGGGTTGGTGACCACGGTCTTAACATGATTTACTAAAACCTGTAAATATGAACATTAATTTCTTGGATTCCAGTAGAAAAGCGTTTCTCTTTTCCATGCCAGACAGGATTGCCAGGGACTGCTTGCCATGTAGCCATTGGGAAGAGCAGGAAGATTGCAACCTCTTGAGATGAAATCTGGAGAGCTAGAGGCAGAATAGGGAAACAGAAAACAAAACATTGGATCGCTGGCTGTAGCAAAATAGCAGTTCTGTGGCAAAAATGCTGAATTCTATGCATGTAATCTGTAGGGCCATGATTGAGATAAAAGAAGCCATTCACACATCTCGGAGAGTGGTTTTCTTAACGTTTTTGGGTTGGCAACTCCTTCGAAGAAGTCAAAATTTTCAGAAACCCTTATATTTATTATAAAAGTAGTCATAGTAAACAATGTATCCTGCTAACAGTGCTGAAACTATGTAATTTGTTTAGCTATGTTTCAAGGAGTTAAAGAAGAATACTTGACTTTGAAGAGTAAGGGTGCACAGAGAGTGGGGTTTTCTTTTTTTATATAATTCATTTTTCAACACCTTGTGATCTGCCCCTTTAATGAATTTTGTGACCGCCATGGAGGACCACAACCCACTGGCTGAGAAACACTAGGAACTATTGCAGATTCAGGCAGATCTCCCTGCATCAGTTTGAGCATGGTTCATATTCTGGGTCTTTCAGAGCATTATAAAGGCTGGAAGTGTATTTTTTTTTTTTTAAGTGAAAGGATAAGAAAAGGATAAATAGAGAAAATGTAACTTCATAGGGTGTCATGATCCATATGTTGAGAATCCCTACAGCAGAACAACAGGCTGGCACTTTGTTTTGAGGTTAAAATTGTAAATGAAGTGAAACAGGTTATTTTTGATCATTCTTCCCTAACATTTATTACATAACTGAAAAAGTGGAGATATTTTTGAAGGTTCATGTACCTGTTTAGGCTGAACCCAGATGATGCTGGCCTTTGGATTATTAAAAGGAAAATACTTTGAAAAGCCTCACCGTTTTTTGAGCCATTTGTCTTGTTTCACAGAGGCTTTTTTTATAGTGGTGAAAATGCTCTCCTCCTCCCCCTCCCCTCTGGCTTTATACTCAAAACAACTTTCACAAAAATATTCAACTTTACATAAAGACTAAGCATGGAAGATGTCAGCCTGAAAGGTGAATACCATGGAAAGTTATTAAAAGCTGAAATAGAGGGTATAATGGAAAGGCTTGTGCAAATTTAATTGCAATGATTACTCTCATATCAGCTACAATTTTATACCTTTTGGGAGAAAAAACACAAGCAATTGTCTTTATCACATTGAGTAGCATAGAAAAAAATCTTACTTTATTTTGTATTAATTTCTTTTTTAGTTTATTGGAAATCCTGGCATTCAGAAATGTGGATTAAAAATACTTTCTTGTATAGCAGAATGTTCTGGTGCACTACAAATATTATCTCAACAAGGAGCTACAGACACTGTACTTCACACACTACAGATGTATCCAGATGATGAAGGTACTTGTGACTTACACACACACACACACACACACACGATTTTCCTGTGGGATGACAGAGTGCTGTCATCGTGTCCCTCTGCGTGTCCCTCCTGACTCCTCCCTCCCTCCTTCCCTTTCCCCAGTCCTCAGCTGTGCCTCCCTCCTCCCCATTTTCTGGTGCCCGGGGCAGAGTATGGGACCTGGCAAAGTGCTGGGGGGTGGTGAAAGTCATGCGAGCCAAGGAACCCCTCCTCTCCTCGATGCTCCTGGGAGGGCGGGGGGAGAGGCAGAAGCTGGGAGCCATGCAGCCCCTCCCCTCCCCAGTACTTTGGGGGAGGGGGAGCGGAAGCTGCCCCCACTGCCCCCTCCACACACACATAGGTTGATTTGCTCTCCTTACCTCCCGGAGGCTGGAGGGGAGGAAAGAAAGGGGGTTGGAGGAGAGAAGGTGCCTGTGCTGGCACACCCGCAGCCCAGCCCTCCCTGGTGGCACGTGGCGGGGAGAGCTGGGTTTGGGGAGCTTAGCGAGCAGGGGGTACCAGTCCCTACTTAATGTTAATTATCTCTTTTCCCGTAGAAATACAGTCCTTAGGTTTGAGTCTTCTAGGATCATTGATTACAAGAAAGAGTTTGTGTATCGCAACTATGCATGTACTGGCAGCAGTTCTGGTTTCTACTTTACGACGATTTAAGGAGGCTGTTGAAATACAGATTCACGTATGTGATCTATTTGAGTATAAAGATGAGAATGAAAGAAACTGGGAATAGGTTTATTTTTCAAAACTATTTGCTATGTACATTTGAAATATCTGGATCTGATGAGTTATTGGTGCAGCACGTGGCATAATGGAGTCATGGTTCATGTCTAAGACTCCGAATTCACTACAGTAATACAAATAACAATGCAATGATTATAAACCTGAGCAAGAGAGCACTTAAAATGCAATTGAACTGTTGAGGTTCCCATCGTGATGGCTGTCTATGAAGGCATGAATTCAGTTCAGAATATGCCCCCATAAGTACAGATGTATACCTGAACCTACACTGGAATAGAAATCCCATGATAACAGTCTGTCAATTTATTCTTTTATAAGATACCCATCATAGTTATAGCTGAACACCTTTTATGAAAAAATAAACACAAAAATAAGTGTCTTCCAGCCTGTCATCAACAAAAAGCTGAAATGTATTGATGAGATTTTTTTAAAAAATATGTAAGTGTGGATGCTGTTGTATTTGAGAGTTATTGTGGGAAAGTTTATTGAGCAGATTGGTTTTACCTACAATTCTGAATGTGGTGAATGTAGTACTCAATTTGTCAGGCAACGAGGTCAGTGGCTTTGATATGGCTCATGTACGTGATGAGGCTTTTCCTGCTTGTCATCTGCTTTATTTTTCCTGTGGCACAAAGCCATCATGTGAGGACACTTTCTTCTGAGAGTCCCGCTTCTACTGTTTCAGCTCAGACTAAAAATACCATTTGCATGGCCTTCTTTCAGAAAATGTTTGGCTTTTCCCTTTCAGATTTAACTTGGTGCCCAATACAGAAACAGAGAAATGGGAAAAAAAATGCTTAGAGGAAGGAAATGACTCAAATAGTATTTAGTCACAATGAGGTTTGAACAAAGGTTCCTATATATTCCAGTAAATAGCCCCAAATTTTACATTTAGTGTTGTTAGGTTTTTCTCTTTAATTCCTAGATTTACTTTATTTTAGAAATTTGGGGTTTCAAATTGAACATTATGGAGGAGGCATGTGGACTGCATGGTGTCAGCATTTCAGTATCTAATAGGAATAAAGGTGAAAGTAACTTAAATTTCTTGTAGATACTGTCATATCCTATTCCTCCAGGGTGGTTCAGGGCAAGAGGTTAGGGGGGTTGCGATACAACAGTACCTGTAAGAAATTTAAGTGTGAGAGATTCAGGACAAAGGGTTGTGGTAGGGGTGTCGGGGGAGGGGGGCTTAGGATAGGGGGTTGGGTATGTAGGGGCGTACAGTAATCTGGATTGGAAGGTATGGGGAGAAGCTCTCAGGGCAAAGGGTTGGAGTGTGGGGGTTGTCACAGTTGAATTTCCCAACCTGGCACTTCAAATGTAGATATGAGGGCCAGCTAGCAGAACAAAATCTGTAAGAACCTGTCTCCCAGAGACAAACTTGTCCAGCCTCAGTTTTCCTGAGATCCAAAAAGAAAGACTGATTGCTGCCATCACCAACTGTTTCTAAAAATATAAAATAAACCCTTTTCCAAGGAAAAAACCACTTGGAATCCCTTCCCTGAGGCAAAACTCTCCCTCTCCCCAAAACCTCCATTTTGCTTGGAGTTGAGAAAACAGAGAGAATCCACACAGAACAATGAGGCTCTGCTTTTCTCGGTTAATGTGGTTTCTCTTAGACACATTGGTTTAAGAACCCAAAGATCAACCAATACCGGTTAACCAAAACAAAAAACCTTTTTATTGTTAAAACAAAATTACTGTTGCAAGCATAGTAAATGCCTGGGTGTTAAAAGCCATGAAGTGAAATAAACTCAGAGATTCTCCCTGGGCTGTAATTTTTAATTACAAAAGAGACACGAAAGACAATTAAGCAGCTCAGACATGATTCCCAAACAAGGAAAACAATAAAACCTGACACTGTCTAAACTTTCCCCTACTTGCACATTTTAATGAATTCAAGGAGTCTGTCCTGGGAGAATCCATCTCTCCTGCTCTGTACCTGGGGAAACCTGCTGCTTGACTCCAAAACAAAGGAGGGGAAAACCCTCTCAGTTTGAAATTCCTTATCTGCATTTCATTGGCTTAATGCCCAAAGCCCCCTCCCTTAGATGCAGAGCCTCAGTTGTCTTAACCCTTTCCTCACTCTCCAGGTAAGTCAAACTCTTCCTTGCAGCTCCTATTCATGATAGGAGTGAAAAAGTCAGGGTTGGGGGTATGAGCAGAAACTCAGAGTATTGAGGGACATGAGGACAGGTGCAAGAGTCTGGGATGGGGAGTGTGAGGAGGGGCTCAAGGCAAGGGACTGGGGAGTGTGAAGGGGTTCAGGGCAGAGGGTTGGGGGGGGTGTAGCAACAGCGTGGAGGGTAAGGGCACCATTTAAGGAGGGCTTGGGCCTGAAGCCTCCCTCCCAAGATTCATACCAGGATGCTGCTTGCTTTTCATCTTCCCATGACTGTCAGCGAGAGGAAAGCACACCGCTTGCATCACTCATTCCTCTGCCCTTTCACCTCTGCTTCCCAGTCAGGAATGAGACCAGTGAGGACAAACTATACTTTCACTCCCTGACAGTGATGAAGGGGGAACAGCAAGCAGCTTTCTGATATGAATCGAGGGAGGGTAGAATTCCAATACTCTCCCTAAATTGTATCCTAGGGTGGGAGGTTAGGGCTGTGGCAAGTCCCTGACTGGAGGGGGGCATATTCCCTTCCAGTCCCTTTAACCTGCCTGCTGTTTAGTGTGGCAGCCTGCAAGTGAGTCCCAGGAGCTCCGCTGGAAGCACCCCCGCCTCCTCCTGCAGCGTAGCATCCCAGTGCCCACCATCTTCTTGCTGGAATGGTGCACCGGGGTGCACTGCTTTACTTTCACCTCTGTATAGAAAGCGCCCTCACCCTCATGTCATATGGGGACGCTCATACACTAGTAAGAAGCAGCCCTGTAGTTTCTGAGGACAGGACCTATAATTATGTCTGTCCCTTGCACTGAGACTGCAAAGGAGAAAGATCTTTATTTTTCCTCCTCTGTGCAGTTGTGCTATGGGTAGGTGCAATCTGACCCTATGGGAGACAGGTACAACTTTGTTTATGCTAAGAATTAATTCAAATTCTGTTTTCTTTTCTTGTATCTATGAGTGATCGTTTGGAGGGGAAATATTTATACATATGGGGTAATCGGGAAATAATGATTTTCTGCAAAAGTTGTGTTTCAGTTAACGTTGGGCCTAAAATGTTGAACAAGGGTTTTTTATATAAAGTTAGGTAATTTCATTTATGATACTGGGCCCAGTACATTATAAGGTACACTAATCGTTTTTCAAAGCATCAACCAATAACTGCCACTGACTACCAACTAACTGAGACTTAATGCAACTGCAGTAGGGAGATGTAATTGCAGAACATGTGGACATGCCCAAACCTGCTTTGATCTGGTTAACTCACTAAATGCAGCAGTGAAGCATGGGCAGCAGCATGGCTGAGTTAACCAAGTGCAGGTCCGTCCAGGACCCTGGGCACGTTCTTGAGCAGCTAACCTGTGTAGTTACCTGCACCACCACAGTTGTGCTGCTGTTATTAAATAACTAGCTCTATCAGTGCTGCACTGGGATATGCCTTAATCAGTCCTCTTATTACAGTGTAGAAATACTCTAAGACTGAATGTGGTTAGATGCTCAGACCTTCTGTTATGGTCTTATCTACCTTGTAATCTAATATGATTGCCTGTCTAAAAATCAAAACAAAAGGTACTAAAAGAGCATAGATATTTCACTATAGATAGAGCATAGATAATTTCTTTTTGTTAACTCTGTAAAACGTTATCTGATTTCCATCATTTTAAAATTTGATATTTTTAAATGTATGTTTATTGTTGATCGCATCATTTTGTTACATTTGTAGGGTTTTCACGTGATCTTGACAATTCTTGACTTGTCACCTTGTTTTGCAAAGCTGCTGATATATGAATCATTTGACATAGTCATTTTTTATCAGATGGCTATGTGTTTCACTGAACAAAGAGCTCAGCAGGTATCGTCTCTCTTTCTATCACTCCATAGCCATATATTCTGTAATACTCTGAAGTTTGCTACCTTTATTTCAATTATTTGTCTTCCTCTTTAGTTTCAAAGCTTATGCTGCAAATGCTTTGCTAAAATAGCCAACCATGATGATTTAAAAAACTTGATGTTGGAGAAAGCATGTGCTGATTACAATAGCATTATGGCTGAATGTTTACTTTTACTGGGAGCTGATGTTAATAAGAAGACAAAGACAAGCTCCTTAATCTATCAGGTGGGTTCTTGAAAATGTACATTGTGGTATTGATATGGAAGATGTTACTTTTTTTGGATTATTTTAATTTGTGTGTGTGTGTGTGTATGCGCCAGCATGAGTGAGATTAACTATCATTAGACCCAATCCTCCAGTGTTCTGAGCATCCTGCAGGGGAAAATTTCAAAGGTGGTTGGTGATGGATACACCTAGGCTGTGTTTACACTGGCATGAATTTCCGGAACTGCTTAAAATGGAATATTATTCCGTTTTCAGTTTTTCCGGAAAAGGAACATATACATTGGCAGGCTGCTTTTCCGGAAAAGAGCCCCGATCGCCATTTTCGCGATTGGGGCTTTTTTCCGGAAAAGACGACTGAGCTGTCTACACTGGCCTTTTTCCGGAACAGTGTTCCGGAATAAGGACTCATGCCCGAGGGGGAGCAGAATAGTTTTTCCGGAATAGCGGCTGATTTTGTACAGTAGAGCGTCGTTGCTTTTCCAGAAATTCAAGGGCCAGTGTAGACAACTCACAGCTTATTCCGGAAAAGTGGCTGATTTTCTGGAATAAGTGGCCTAGTGTAGACACAGCCCCTGTGTTAACCTGCAAGACAAGCAAGGTCTTTCAGACTTTGAAATGTTTGACTTATTTAGATTTGCACAGTAACCGGTTTGCATCTTTTCCTACTTATTTACTGAAAATGAATTATATTGCAAATCTTGATATCTCTCGGAATGACATTGGCCCTTCCTTAGCTTTGGGTCCACATACCAAATGCCAAACTCTAAAGCAGCTTAATCTATCATACAATCAACTGTCGTGCTTTCCTGAATTTCTTGCGGATGTTGCAGAAAACCTGGAACAGCTAATGTTAGAAGGGTAAGAACAGTGCCAGGAGGTACACTGGGATGTCTAGATACCTTATTATGAGTTAACATAGATTTAGTAGTATGCTGAAAGAAGATTGTTCAAAGAATTTATAGAAAATGCAATATTAATCATTTTGTCTGTATGTTGCACTATATATATCAGCTGAACCTTCTGTGTTGTTTTAGTTATAGTGGGATTTATTTTTGATTATATCTCTAAACAATCCATAGCTGAGACTCTTACATATAATGTGGGATTCATATATGAGCACGGCTATTTTTTAAATTCTAGAAGTATGGAAAGTAAGTACTCTTTTGAGACTTTTTATTAGAGGTTGGACCTCCCTGGTCTGGCACTCTTAGGACCTGACTGGTCCTGAATGAGGGAATTTGCTGAATGAGGGGAGGCTCCCTGCCTTTCCCTGCTTCTGGCTCCTTCTGGACCGGTCCCTAGCCCTGCTGCAACGGGGTGCAGGCTCTGGCTCCCATCCCTGTCCTACTCTTGCTGCTGCCAGACTCGAGCTCCAGCCCCCCGCCACCGGCCCCACAGCGGCTCTTTGAGGCATAGCCCAAAGGAGATAGATTGTGGGAATAACTGACTAGAAATGTTAAGAACAAGTAAGTCTCTTTGGAGGTCAGAGGATAAAAAGATGACTCACAATTCTGGGTATCCCAAGAAATGTCACACTATTGACTTCAGATCACAAACTATCTTTTTTTTTTATTGATATAACCAACCACTTGTGTGTACTGATGCCCAAATATATGTGTTTTGGAGATGTACATTAGGTGGGTTGGGTAGGGTAAAGCAGCCTGGGGCCATGATTCCACTCCCTTATGCAGTTTTGAAAATCATAGCCTTGATATTTAGGGGATGTATGTGGTACAATTCATGGTAGAACACTATATTGAGAATATGCAGAAACAGTAGTTGAAATAATTCTTGTTAAAATCAGAGCTGCTGTTTTATACATGTTTTATTCATTTTCTCTGTACTAGGTTTGTGAGAAAGGAAGCAATCCTAAGATGGTGGAACTACTATTAAATAGTGGTGCTCGAGAACAAGATGTTCGGAATGCTTTAACAGTCAGCATAAAGAAAGGAGATAGCCAAATCATCAGCTTGCTCTTAAGGAAGCTTAGCCTGGATTTAGCCAACAGCAGTATATGTCTTGGAGGGTTTTGTATTGGGAGAATTGAACCTTCCTGGCTCAGCCCTTTGTTCCCAAATAAACTTACTCCAATAAGAAAGCAAACAAGTAAGTGTTTGTAGAATTTGTTATATTAAAATGAGATGAAACACTTGTAAAGATGTTTTACAAACTTTCAGATAGTTTTAAAATCGAAGTACAGTGTTAGAGAGCCTCTTACATAGATGGTTAAATCAGCATAGCCTTGTTGGTTATAAAATGGCCCCTATATTTCAAAAATAAAAAAATTAAGTCTTTATAGTCATTTTTAATCTTCATGAATTTACTAAAGAATGTCACTTTTATTGGTTTCTTATATGTCTTAGATGCAGGTACTGCACTGGCAAGAATGGTGCTCAAATATCAAATGAAGAGTTTTTCAGAGGACAGATCAAGGTCCAGTTCTGATGTAACTTTCTCTGAAGATGCATTGGATAAAAGTGATGATTGGATATTTATGCCAGAGCCATTAGTAGACAGTGTTTTTCGCTTGAGTGATGATATTGATAGTGAAGGTATATATGTGCTAGCAATTTTGTCTCCTCTTAAAAATCCTGGTCTAGAATTTTGGGTGTAAATTCAGTTTAAAGCATTTGGGAAACAACTGGACCATAAGATAAATAATCTATCCCTAATTTATTTGTTTTGAGGTAGAACGCTTTTTGTGTATAAGTATAGGTATTTTATATAGACCTTTGTTATGGTGTATGTGGAAAACAATAGTGAGTGAATGTATGTTTTGAAAACACAAAACTGAAGTTCTTAGGTTATCCACCTGATAATTTAGGTGGGGGGAGGGATAGCCTGCTAAACCCAGGGTTGAGAGTTCAATCCTTATGGAGGCCATTTAGGGATTTGGAGCAAAAATTCATCAGGGGTGGTACTTGGTCCTGCTGTGTAGGCAGGGGACTGGACTCAATGACCTTTCAAGGTCCCTTCCAGTTCTAGGAGATAGGCAATCTCCATTAATTAATTAATTAATTTCTGTTAGTTGATTTGGCTCCAGTAAACTCAGAGTAAAAATAAAGGTCCAAAACATATTACCTGGGGGAAAACACTTTTCATAAAACAGACAATTCACATCTGACCTCAAAGGAAACCTACGGAACATCTTCTAAAAATGAGTCGGGAGCTTAAATGTATAACTTTGTCAGACCCTAAAAATCATAGACACATTGGATTTATGGCTTATTACAGCAATTGTAACCCTCTCTTATGCCTTATGACTAGAGAGGTGTCACCTCAAATAGTCTTTTAGAATATGTGTTCACTGCTTACACTAAGCAGTTTGTTCCACCCCGTAGTTGTAACAATGAGTAACTCTTCCAGACCTGAAGAGTTATTGGTTCAATAAAAAATACCTCTTGCTTGGTCTGTAAAAAATAGTCTTCAGAAAACTTAACTTATATTCCATGGATGTATCTTCAACACAGTCTTTCCCGTCAGTAAATATTAAAGTAATTAATTAGTTAAAACAGAATTTTTGCATATACTATCAGTGACTAATAAAATTGGTTAGACGTTATTTTGTACAATCAGCTTTTTTTGCTTTAATGCCAGTGTTATTTTTTTGAAATCTTGAAAGCCTAAAACCATTGCTCAAGAATTATAATTTTAACCTCTTTATGGAATCAGAAAAGTCTGCCTTCCAGTACTTTAACTATTTTATGCTTTTCTGTTGCATCATTCGGCTTTATTTTTTGTTTCTGTTGCATTGTTTTTCAGGAGTATGTATGCTAGTAGCTAGTTTGTTGTTCCATGTAGCAAAACTGCTATGCATTTGAAAATTATGCTGAAGAACATGAATTCTTCTAACAGGGTGGTCTTAGGATTTTAGAGACCTGTCTCCTCCTCCACAAGTAATGTGTAAGAGATGCACACAGAACTCCTATCAGGAATAAGAATAAATGAGGCCTAGAGATAACATAAGGACAGCCATACTGGGTCAGTCCAAAGATCCATCTAGCCCCATGTCCTGTCGTCTTGACAGTGGCCAATACTAGATGCTCCAGAGGGAATAAACAGAAAACCTAATCATCAAGTGATCCATCCCATTTCCCATTCCCAGCCCTGGCAAACAGAGGCTAGGGACACCATCTCTGCCCATCCTGGCTAGGGATGTTAAATATCGGTTAATTGAATAGTTGATTAACCTTGTGAATTCTTATCGGTTACTTGACTATTCTGTAGTCCCTGGTGCTGGGGCCAGCAGCCAATGCACTCTGGCCCTACTCCCAAGGAGCCCCCTGCCACTCCACGCAGCTACCTCTGTATCAGTTTAAAAACCAGCTCCTCTCGTGGACGAGCTGCCTGTTGCCCTGCTCTGATACAGAGGCAGCAGCATGGAGTGGGAGCAGCCCCTGCCCCGGTGGTGGATCTGAGCTCCCAGACCCGGCACGAGCCAGAACTTAGCTGGGATCCCTGCCTACCTGGTTCCTAATACACTTTAAATGCATTAGGGGTAGGTCCTAGACCCGGCACAACCCGGGGCTGAGCTGGGCTGTTGGCTAGTATGCTAAAAAATTTACTGATGGGGGGGTTAGCTGTTAATCTACTACACTATTGCATCACTAATCCTGGCTGCTAGCCATTGATGGGCCTATCCTCCTTGAATTTATCTTATTCTTTTTTGAACAGTGTTAAAGTTCAAACCACCAGAGACACCAAAACAGTCATTTCCCATTAAACGATGGAAGGCAGAATTTATATTCACAGCACCATTATTTGTTGTATAAGTATTTTGTGTTGTGGTGGCACAAGATGTGAGCATATATATAAGTTGTTTGTAATAGCACCAAATATTGCTATATAGAGTAATTCTCCATTGAAGGTGGGAAAGGACCCATCAGCTTCACATCCATTTTTCTCTTAATATCTAAAAGAATTGAGATAGGGCTGAGGAAGCCATTGGACTTTTTTTCATTTGTCCCTTCATCTACCTCTTCTCATCTGAGGGCCAAAAGGGACTAGGTAGCTTTTTTTCCTCTTTTCCTCTCATACTGCGGGGGTGAGTTGAGAAGACTCCGCTCTTCCTCCTTTTCCCATTCAAAAGAAGCAGATACTCAGAAGATACTTTGTTTCCTTTCAATCCAGCTTCAAGTGTTTCCACTGTGCTCTATAGCATAGGCAAAAAGCAGAAGAGGAGGACAGAACTATAAAAAAAAAAGGATAGGCAACTGTAGTGGCTTCTAATGGCTGATGGAACAATTTGTTCTAAGAAATGCTGAAGCTCAAGTCTGAAACTCCCTTCAACAGCATGTTTGCCTGTACAGCTCAGAGCTCCCCTGCTTCCAAGTAGATGAGGATATATTTTTAAAGCTAACTTAAGTAACACAGCTCTGTTACTGAAAATTCTGTTTGCATGAATGCCAAAGGAATGACCCAGCTAACTAAGTTAGTTCCTGGATCTTGTTAAATTGGTACAGTACATAATCTCTAATCAAGAATATATATGGCAACAGAAATGCTTAGGGAGCTGGAACCCATGACTTATGAGCAGAGGCTGAGAGATTTGGGCTTATTTAGTCTACAGAAGAGAAGAGTGAGGGGGGGATTTGATAGCAGCTTTCAACTACCTGAAGGGGGTTCCAAAGAGAATAGAGAGAAAGTGTTCTCAGTGGAGACAGATGACAGAATAAGGAGCAATGGTCTCAGGTTGCAGTGGGGGAGGTCTCAATTGGATATTAGGAAAAACTCTTCCACTAAGGCTACACTGCAAGCTTCTTTTGGAAGAAGCTTTTCCAGAAGAAATCTTCCAGAAAAACTTCTTCCGAAAGAGAGCATCCACACTACCAAGCACATCGAAAAAACCATCTGCTTTTTCGAAAGATAGTGTCCACAGTGAATGGACGCAATCTTGCATTTAAGCTGTGATTACTATGGACAGAGTGGCCACCTGTGCTTTTACCTCTTTCCTCTTCTTTCGAAAGAACTCCCTCTTTCCAGTCCACACACACCTATTTCTGAAAGAGCTCTTTCGGAAAAAGGCTTCTTCCTGGTAGAATGAGGATTACCAATGACAGAAAAATCCGGGGTTTTTTTCAGTTTTCTTTCAAAAGAATGCAATTTCAGTGTAGCTGTAACTCAAGTTTTTTCAGAAAAACTGCCATTTTCCCCAAAAAACCTCTGTAGAGCAGGCATACCCTAAAGATTGTAATGAACCACTGGAATGGGTTACCTAGGGCGGTAGTGGAATCTCCATCCCTAGAGGTTTTTAAATCTCAACTAGACAAAGCCCTGGCTGGAATGATTTAGTTGGGATTGGTCCTGCTTTTAGTAGGGGGTTAGACTCAATGACCTTGTGAGGTCTCTTCCAACTCTATGATTGTATTAACATTCTTTACATACTGAATGTTAAACTAGGCAGTCAACCCCTGTTGTTATTGTGCTGGAAAAAAACTACCGTACTGTTGATATGTGTAATATTTGGCTGAATTTTCTATTGTGCTATGTCCTTACTTTTTAATAGGGAGTGAAGGTTCATTTCTGATGAAGAAATCCACCTCTGTTGCAGTTGCTGATCTACACAAAGATACAACCTTACAAAGATATTCTCCTACTTTGAAAAGGCATTCCAATTCTCTGGTAAGAGAAGAAATTGATTCATTATCAGCCCCCTTAAATCTATCATGTTTTTTTCCTACTGATAAGCTTTTAATGATAAAGTATCAGAAATGACTGGTTGTCACCAGTACATCATTTAATATTTTATAAAGTATTCTATAACTGTGATAACCGGGCTCCCATGTAAAGAGAGTGTTGCCACAGATAGGATTTTATTTATGTTTATAAGCAAATGTTTATGAACTGCCTATAGCAAACAGTACAAATAAGTCATTCTGGTCTAATGAGGACTATTTAAACTTCAAGTATGGTGTCTTAATTATTTTTAAACTAATTGTCATTGTACTTGAAACTTATTCTTAAAAATATTAAGCTACTTTTTGTTTTATGGTTAAAAATTCACCTTTTTTATTTACTGCATGAATGACTTGCAGATCTCTATTTAAAAAAAAGTTAACTTAATTCATACTTTTTTTTAGAAATGTAGAAATATTCATACATGTTGGGTTTTTTTGTTCTCTCTTGGGATTTACCAGGGACCTGGTTCAGATTATGAACCTTTAGTGAAGCAAAGAGAAAAATTATCATCTTCAGATGACTCTCAAAGTAAGTAAGATGTAAAAAATGTAAGTGTCTCCAGTTTTTAACATTTTTATAGATAACAATAATCAGTTGAAGGTTTAAATTGTAGTAAACTATGTAGGCAACTGGTACTATTATATTGATACTGCTATATTCAAGTTTTCCAAAAGTATTATTTAGAAAACTTACTCCCAATGGTTTAAACTTTAATAAAACAGTACAAAAGTTGTTTATACAGTACAGGGATTTTCTCATCATCTTTACAAATAATTGTTGTAAATAGTAATGTAATAATGTACATTCAGGTCTAAAAAGCGTTTCTAGAGCCATTTGTATTATGCAGAATACAAGTATCCCTGTACATCTCTATAGAGCTATATGGGAATTCGAATTACAACTTCTTTAAAGGATTCTTCCTTGGTTCCCATTTAAGCCAATATATAAACAGCTATTGCCTTCACTGGATACAGAGTTGGACCTCAAGTTTTGTGAATTGTAATTGGGAGAGAAATGAAATAATGTTCTTAAATTGTATGTTATATTTGTGAAATTAAATTCTTATATTTCTCTTTTAACAGAAGGGACTCCAAAATTCCAGTCACATTTAAGACGATCAGATAGTTTGTCTTCATTGGTCTCTGAAAAAGAATATATTAAGTCACTAGATCTTTCATCAAATGAGCTGGAGAATATAGATGCCATCAGTCAGAAGTGCTGCTTAACTTGTCACTTGGAACGGCTTGAGAAATTGGAGCTGCATCAAAATGCACTCACCAGCATTCCAGAACAACTTTGTGAAGTAATTTAATGTCATTTTATGTAATGCAAGAAAATTATCAGTTCTTTTAAGATCAAAGACCAGATTGTCGTCATTGTGCCTACATGTGTATATTCACATTCCTCATTTTCATAGGCACAATTTTCATGTAGTAATTGAATGTACAGTTAGCCAGTTGTACAGACATGCTCATGGAATTTGCTGGATACTTGCTGCAGAGGGTCAGATTGAGAAATATATGATACAGGCAGTCACATAATTGCAATATGTAAATGGAGATGAGAACTGCATATACTACTTGTATGCTAAAGGCTTTGTGTAATTATACTAGTTAGTTTTACTATAGCATGCCTGCACATCATCTTTTTTTGGAAATAATTTTATATAATACTTTACAACTATTATCATTTAATTTTATTTGATAGGATAAATACAATAAATATAAAATAATTGCCTAAAATATGTATTTAATATTAGTTTAATTTAAAAATTAGAAAACCGTATCTTTCTTATACTTTTTAAAAAGAAATTTTCATTTTCTTTCAGACTTTGAAATGTTTGACTTATTTAGATTTGCACAGTAACCGGTTTGCATCTTTTCCTACTTATTTACTGAAAATGAATTATATTGCAAATCTTGATATCTCTCGGAATGACATTGGCCCTTCCTTAGCTTTGGATCCACATACCAAATGCCAAACTCTAAAGCAGCTTAATCTATCATACAATCAACTGTTGTGCTTTCCTGAATTTCTTGCGGATGTTGCAGAAAACCTGGAACAGCTAATGTTAGAAGGGTAAGAACAGTGCCAGTTTATTTGATTACTGTTGAACAAAAATTTCAGAAAACGATCAGTTTATTTCATCCAGAATAATCAGTGCCAATAAATGTAAATTATTTTCTGATAAAAAAGTTATAGTAATTGTTTAAATTTGTAAATGATTGTACAGTTTCCATTGTTATACAATAAGGAGGTACACTGGGATGTCTAGATACCTTATTATGAGTTAACATAGATTTAGTAGTATGCTGAAAGAAGATTGTTCAAAGAATTTATAGAAAATGTAATATTAATCATTTTGTCTGTATGTTGCACTATATATATCAGCTGAACCTTCTGTGTTGTTTTAGTTATAGTGGGATTTATTTTTGATTATATCTCTAAACAATCCATAGCTGAGACTCTTACATATAATGTGGGATTCATATATGAGCACGGCTATTTTTTAAATTCTAGAAGTATGGAAAGTAAGTACTCTTTTGAGACTTTTTATTAGAGGTTGGACCTCCCTGGTCTGGCACCCTTAGGACCTGACTGGTCCTGAATGAGGGAATTTGCTGAATGAGGGGAGGCTCCCTGCCTTTCCCTGCTTCTGGCTCCTTCTGGACCGGTCCCTAGCCCTGCTGCAACGGGGTGCAGGCTCTGGCTCCCATCCCTGTCCTACTCTTGCTGCTGCCAGACTCGAGCTCCAGCCCCCCGCCACCGGCCCCACAGCGGCTCTTTGAGGCCAGAGCTCCTCGGCCACCACCAGTCCAGCTGGGGCTCCCTCATTCCATGGGGCTCCAGGCTGTGTTTCCAGTCCTCCTGCCTGACTCCCAGACACACCACCAGACCTCCGTGCTCCTAGGCTCTCTGGTGAATCTTTATTACTGATTTGATGTACAGATAATACCAAGATCTTATCCACAGGAGACAGTATTCTTGATAATATATGCCGTTTGCAGATTTGTCATACGTTTCAATACCATTTACTTTTTTTTGTCTCCAAGAAAAAAAGATAGCAAAAAGTGAATGAATAAATAAATAACTTCAGTGGCATGAATTAAATTCACCAAAGGAAGGAGATGCAGAATCATGTTTCTATTCCACCTTTATTAATTTTTATCTGTTTCCTTATTTGAGTTCATGTTTCAAATACTACCATTGTGGAGAGTTTTTGTTATTCTTCTCATTCCTGCATATCTTAACACCTTAGTATATATATCACACTAAAAATCTTTAACTGTCTCTTTGTTTCCCTTGTTCCTTCTTCGTAACATGATATATTATTGTCTGGGCTATGCCAGAAGGAGAGGAGACATTTGATATGGGTTTAATCAGGCTGCAACTTTATAATTAGGTGTCTGGGACTACCAGGTAGATAACATGTATAGTACAGGTAACCCTCCCATACTTAACCAGGGTTGAGTGGGGAGTGCCTTTACTACCTCCCACCCTTTCCATCCAGATTCTTCTAGCAGATGACTTGCCAGGACCTCACAGTCTCCTGGGGTGGCTTCCCCCTCCTCCCACCCCTTCACTCAGATCCCTCCAGCAAATCCATTTGCAAGACCTTACCAAGCACTACCCTTGTAGGGAGTGATAAAATGGATTATGATGGGAGGTTGACTCCATGCAATACCAATCGTAGGAGTCCCTAACTGCTCCCAAGTCACTTAATTACCAAGAATCTCTCTTTAAATCCTTTTTCCAAGCCGTTTATCCCTTAGGCTGTGTCTACACTGGCGCGATCTTGCGCAAAAGCAGCCACACTTGCGCAAAAACTTGCTGCCTGTCTACACTGGCCGCGTGTTCTTGCACAAGTAAACTGATGTTCTAATGTGTGAAATCAGGGCTTCTTGCACCAGAACTCTGATGCTCCCGCTCAGGAATAAGCCCTTTTGCGCAACTGTTCTTGCACAAGAGGCCAGTGTAGACAGGCAACATGAATTTCTTGTGCAAGAAAGCCCTATGGTTAAAATGGCCATCAGAGCTTTCTTGCGCAAGAGAACGTCTACACTGGCACGGATGCTCTTGCGCAAAAGCACATGCCAGTGTAGACGCTCTCTTATACAACTACTTTTTAGCGCAAGAGTTCTTGCGTTACAGTTTTTGCGCAAGATCACGCCTGTGTAGACGTAGCCTTACTGTATACCTTCTTTTATGGGGTGACTGCACTGAACATCCGCTATACATTTAAATAGTGAATTGCATCATATGGCCTATTGCCTGCCTTGCCCTGCATGAACAGGGCCCACCTGAACCTGCAGTGAGGAAGGCAAAAAAGCCCCACCTGCACATGAGCCAATATGGTAAAAAGGGAAAAGTTCCTTCCCAGACCCCCTCAGTAGGATGGTTAGCATAATGCCCAAAGTGGATATAGCCAATAACCCGATCCATTTTCCACCAAAACGGGGAGGGAGGGTGGTTGCTGCCAACTCTGCTTTGTGAATCAGAAGGGAGGGTCCTTGTACAGGCCAACTTCTTACATCTCACAAGAGTGAGTTTTACGGCTTCCTCTTCTCCCATCAGGCCATCAAGAATTGCTCTCTTCTTCCCGCCAGCCTGACAAATAACCCCCCAGCTTAAGATTCGTGGTGGTGAATCTTAAAAGTGTCTGAATTCTCCTTGTCTGTCCATGTTCTATAAAACTTGATCATCTGTTTCTTTTAAAATTGATGGGTGGTTTTATGTTGCAGTCCTGCAAGCACACATTATGTCAATGGAAGTGCTTACATAGGGCATGTCTACACCCCAATCAGACACTGTAGTTTCCCATGTCAGCTGTCTTGGGCTCATGGGGCTCAAGCTAAAGGGTGATTTAATTTCAGTGTAGACATTCAGGCATAGGCTAATTCTAGGTATTAGGACTCTGAAGTGGGAAGGTCCCAGAGCTCAGGCTGCAAACTGAGCCTGAATGACTACACTGCAATTAAACAGCTACTTAGCCTGAGCATGGACTCGTTACAGGTTTTTAATTGTGGTGTAGGCATATCCTTACTTAACCACACATGTGCATGAAGGATTGGACCTTAGTGTGTAGTCAGAAAATGGCATTTTATTGCACATTCTGACATTTGAATTATAAGATGAATAAATATGGTGTTGATATTTATCACTGATGTATTCATGTTGTCATAATCCTTGGTATTGTGGACAAATATCAATCCTGATTCATCAGACATTACTCAGGTAAAACTGTTTTCAGTTTCTGTTTGTGTAAGTATGGACATCAAAATCAAGTCTATAAGTTTCCATTTATTTAGAAAGTGGTTTTTTATAACGCTTTTAATTGTTTTCTTTTACCTTAGAAACAAAATTTCAGGTATATGTTCACCCATATGCTTAAAGGAACTGAACGTTTTAAATATTAACAAGAACAATATTTCATCTGTGGCTGTTAATTTTCTCAAGGAGTGCACAAAATTGGAGCTATTCAGTGCCAGGATGAATTTACTTGGTAAGTATCCTGGATGTTGCTAATGAAAGAAGTTCAGATGATACATGCTGTAATCCAGATAGAGACAAGGGAAAGCAGAACAGTTAACATAAAGATTGCTTGAAAAACAGCAAGGTGTAATATACAATTTAGGTTGGACCTCCCTAGTCCAGCACCCTTAGCACCTGAGCTGTCCTGGACCAGAGAGTTTGCTGGACTAGGGAGGTCAGTGCTCCCCTGCTGGCTGTACCCCTTCTGGGCTCTGGCCTGGGCTCGCAACCCTGCTTATCCACCCACTGCCCCAGGGTCTCCGTGGATTCCAGGCAGGACCACTTGGCTGTTGCCGGTCCCACTGCCACAGAGTGTTCCCGGGGTTGTTGAAAACTAGCTAATAGATATGGGGTGGTAAAGTAACTGGCCCTGCAGCACCAGAGGTTCCCCTCCCCTGCTGTTTCGGCCAGTTCCCCAGGCCAGTCCTGCAGCCGCTTGTAATTCTGGCTGCCTGCCTCCACCAGCCCCGCTTCAGCCAGGGAGTTTTCTGGTAGAGGCTGCTCAGTCATCCCAACCCCGCTGTCACCGGGGGTTTCTGGCCATCTGTTGGCAGCCCATCTGCAACCAAGGGTTCCCTGGCTGGGGCTGGGATTTCCTGGTCACCTAGTCCCGCTAACACCAGGGGTTCCCTGGCCAGGGTGGGGGTGAGGCTCCCCAGATGCCTCTTGGACCAGCCAAGGCTCCCTAGCCCCTTCGTTGATCCTGCCTCGGGGGCTCTTTGATACACTGATGTTGCCAGACCAAAGAGTCCTGGATTTAGGAGGGTTGAACCTCATAAACATTTATCAACAGTTACCTAACCACCTTATATCTATTAGCTACAGTTTACCACAACACTTAGCATTTGTACAGTTATTTCCCTATCCTTGCTGTAGAAAATAACTGTTGTATCTCAGGAATTGTGGTGTAATATTTACTGATAAATATTAACTTGAAACTGAGTCTTCTCTCATGCCAATTTTATATCCGTATAACTCCTTTGATTTAAATGTCCACTGGTTTCAGTGAGACGAAAGCCAGCTTTTGAGTGTCTTCATAGATTACTGCTGAAACTGCCTTCTGATGAAGCAATGCATAGTATGATCCAATGGCTTAACATATTTTATACAAAAAATTAACAACGAATTTGAGAAAATTTAATACATGTATCACCTGTCCTAGTGATTTCACTGAAGTTGTTACATTATTATTAGAATTTTGTATTTGTCTAACATAAAGGGTATGTCTAGACTACATGCCTCTGTCGCCAGAGGCAGGTAGATTAGGCTACCAGGCATAGGAAAATGAAGTGGCGATATAAATAATCGCCGCTTCATTTAAATTTACATGGCTGCTGCGCTGAGCCGACAAACAGCTGATCAGCTGTTTGTCTGCTCAGCGTGATAGTCTGGACGCGCGGGGGTCGACATCAAAGGCATTTGTCAACCACCCAGGTATGCCTCCTGGGATGAGGTATAACTGGGTGGTCGACAAATACCTTTGATGTCGACACCCGTGCGTCCAGACTACCGCGGTGAGCCGACAAACAGCTGATCAGCTGTTTGTCGGCTCAGCGCGGCAGCCATGTAAATTTAAATGAAGCAGCGATTATTTAAATCGCCGCTTCATTTTCCTATGCCTGGTAGCCTAATCTACATGCCTCTGTCGCCAGAGGCATGTAGTCTAAACGTACCCACAGAAACTTTTATTTTGCACATGCTTATAATCTAGTTTCTTCTTCGAGTGATTGCTCATGTGCATTCCAATTAGGTGTGTACGTGCAGCGTGCACACACTATCGGAAGTTTTCCCCTCAGCAGTACCCTGAGGGCCAGCAAGGGAGCCAGTCCCTTCCTCCTGGTCAGTCGTCTCCAGGTCCCAGGGGGGAAGCGTGGCTCCAGTGAGCCCAAACTCCCCCAGCCCCATCCATGGTTTCATCGCAGGATCCAGAGCTCATGGGTGCTCCGGTGGGAGTGGTCTGGAAGGGGTCATCATCCTCCTCTCTGGACGAGGTACTGGGTGATTCCGCATCATCCATGCTCTCCATGGATGCGAGAGCCCACCAAGACCTTCTCTGCTGCCTGGCTCAAAGTTTGGGAGTCCAGGCAGAGAAAGGTGTCCGAGGACTTGGATCCTCCCATGGATATCTTGCACTCTGACACCCCCCTCCAGTGTGGCTCTCCCGGTTAACAAAACAGTGGCCAAAATTTCTAAGGCCCTATGGCAAACTCCCACGTCTATTCCTCCCACTGATAAGCAGGCCGAAAGAAGTTACTTTGTCCCTCCATTGGGCAATGAACACTTGTTCTCCCATCGTCCCCCTGGCTCCCTAGTTGTATAAGCCATTAATCAAAGTGAGAGACAGGGTCAGCCTGCTGCCACCCCTAAAAACAGGGAGGTGAAAAAGACTGACCTGCTCGGCCAAAAGGTCTTCGTGTCCGGGGGCATTCAGTATTGCATTGCTAATCAGCAGGTCCTCTTGTTGTGGTATGCCTATAACACTTGGGCATCCATGGATAATTTCATGGACTTACTGCATACTCCCGCTCCCCAGAGGTGCACTTACGTAAATAGGAATGTTCCTAGAGCACCTTCCCCGGGCCCGCGTCCTGACTTAGCCTGCTGCAGGAGTGGTAATGGTAGGAACAATAGGCGCCAGCCGCGCCTAGCCCCAGGCAATAACCAGGGGCCTCCCAACAAACCCTCGGGTCCCCATTAGGGCTTTTGACTGGATCCCCGAGGGCATCTTACCAATCTCCCCACTAAATTTCCGGGTCCAACATCTTCTTACACTAGTGGTGGAACACGTTCCCCCCGAGTTTCGGGGCGGGGTTCTATTCCTGCTACTTTCTGGTCTTAAAGGCAAAAGGGGGCCTCCATCCCATCCTGGACCTCAGAGCCCTCAATTCCTTTATCGCCAAAGCAAAATTCAAAATGGTGACACTGGCGTCTATAATTCCCTCATTAGCCCCCAGAGACTGGTATGCTGCCCTCGACTTAAAAGAGGCTTACTTCTACATTTCAATTGCCTCCCACCACCGCAGGTTCCTCTGATTTACTGTGGGCTGGACCACTACCAATTCACGGCCCTCCCCTTTGGTATTTCCACGGCCCCTCGGGTCTTCACCAAATGCATGGCAGTGGTGGCTGCCGCGCTCAGAAAAAGGGACGTCCAGGTGTTCCCCTACCTAAACGATTGGCTCCTGAGGGGGAACTCAGAGACTCTGGTGAAAGACCACATCGCCATAGTCCACACACTCTTCGATGACTTAGGCCTTCTGCTAAATCTGGACAAATCAACCCTAACTCCTACCCCGATAATAGAGTTTGTGGGCACCACCCTGGACTCTGTCAGTGAGGGCCTTTCTACCCAGTTCCCGGTTCCTCACAATAGAGACGGCAGTCAGGGCGCTCCAGAATTTTCCAGTGACCACTGCCCGGACCTGCATGCGTCTCCTGGGCCTCATGGCCGCCTGTACTTATGTAGTGCAGTACGCCAGACTGCGCATGCGCCCGTTACAGATGTGGTTGTCACAAGTCCACAACCCATCCGTTCACTCATGGGACAGAGTGCTGATGGTGCAGAGTGCTCCGTCCTCCTTGTGCTGAACTGATGGACCCACCAGGCAGAGGTCTGTACAGGAGTCCCGTTCTCCAGACCAGTGCCATCCATCTGCCTGGTCATAGATGAGTCAGACACGGGCTGGGGAGCCCCCTTAGGAGACCTACACACACAAGGTGTGTGGTCTGCGGACAAGATCTCCCTGCATATCAGCATCAGGGAGCTCTGGGCAGTCCAACTGACTTGTGCGGTTTTCCTTCCCCACCTCAGGGGCAAGTCTGTCCTCATCCTGTCAGACAACACGACAGCGGTGGCGTATATGAACAGGCAGGGCGGGGCTCATTCTCCTCACCTGTGCTTGGAAGCAGTTCGCCTGTGGAACCTCTGCATCGAGATGGTTATCCACCCAATGGCCTCGTAGCTCCCGGGTTCCCAAAATGTCCTGGTGGGCAGGCTGAGCCGATCCTTTACAAGACACGAATGGTCCCTGAGGTGAGATGTAGCTCAATCTGTCTTCTGTGTGGGGGTCTCCCCATCTAGACCTATTCACCACAGGGCAGAACAAGAAGTGCCCACGGCTCTGCTCCCTCACGGGGCAGGGACAGAGTTCCCTGGAAGACGCTCTCCTCCTTCCCTGGCCACAGGGCTGGCTGTATGCCTTCCCGCAATTCCTGCTAATTCACAGGGTCCTCCTCAGAGTGTGGGAATTCAGGGAGTCCATGATTGTAATTGCCCCGGCATGGCCCAGGCAACACTGGTTTTTAACCGTCCTCAACCTGTCATGCAAGAGACCCATGACCCTCCTGCTGCTCCCGGACCTGATATCTCAGGACTCAGGCAGGCTCCCCACCCGGACCTGCATTCACTGCATTTGATAGCGTAGAAGCTCCGTGATTGACTGCGGAGCAGCTTCAGTGCTCAGAACTGGTTCAGGAAGTCCTGCTGCATAGCAGGAAGCCCTCCACTAACCATATGCATTGCTAAGTGGAAGCAATTCTGCACCTGGGCTTCCCAGAAGGGGAGTGCACCCAAGGTGGGCTACAATCCCTCTGATCCTAGATTACCTGTTGGAGCTCAGGCTCCAGGATCTCTATTCCTCCTCCATCAAGGTTCGCTTGGCGGCCATTTCGACCTTCCACCTGGGGGAAGGGAAGGAAAACCCTGTTTGCTAACCCAATGGTCAACAGGTTTCTGAAGGGGTTGGATAGGTTCTAACCACACATCTGGCAGCCTGCCCTCCAGTGGGACCTAAACCTGGTCCTTTCCAAACTCATGGGACCCCCCCTCCGTTTGAACCGTTAGCGATGTGTTCTCTCCTATACCTATCTTATAAGGTGTCTCTTCTGGTGGCACTCACATCAGCCAGGAGAGTATCCGAACTCAGGGCACTTACCTCGGATCCCCCCTACACGGTCAAAGGAGCCTAACCTTTCAAAGACAAGGTTAGGCTCCGCCCCCACCCAGGCTTTCTGACCAAGGTGGTGTCCTCTTTCCATACCTCCCAGGATATTTTCCTGCCAGTTTTTTACCCCAAACCACACGTGTCTGGGAATGAACAGGCTTTACACACTTTGGATGTGCATAGAGCATTAGCCTTTTATTTAGACAGGACAAAACCATTCAGGAAGACACCGCAACTCTTTGTGACCATCATGGAATGGGTGAGGGGCCAACCCGTGTCCTCCCAGCGAATCTTGTCCTGGATAACGGCTTGTATCAAGGAGTTCTATGCCTTGGTAGGGGTACCGGCTCTGCCCCTTAGAGCGCGCTCCACGAGAGCCGTGGCAGACTCCACCAGTTTCATTGTGCAGGTTCCCATCTTGAACATCTGCAAAGCCATTATATGGTCCACTGTACGCTAACGCATCAAGCTAGGGAAGACGTTGCTCTGGTTAGGACGGTCCTCCACGTCTCTGTAGCTTCAACATCCAGCCCTCCTCCATAGGTTCTGCTTTGGAGTCACCTAATTGGAATGCACATGAGTAATCACTCGAAGAAGAAAGAATGGTTTCTTACCTTGTAACTGTGATTCTTCGAGATGTGTTGCTCATGTCCATTCCAAATCCTCACCCGCTGCCCTCTCTCCGGAGTATTCTGGTAAGAAGGAACTGAGTGGGTGAGGGAGCCATTGGGAGGGTATATATGGGCCGATATACTGGCGCCACTCCAGTTTCCCTTGCTGGCCCTGAAGGGTACTACTGAGGGAAAAACTTCCGACAGTGCATGCATGCTGCATGTACACACCTAACTGGAATGGACACGAGCAACACGTCTCAAAGAATCACAGTTACGAGGTAAGTAACTGTTCTTTCTCAGTGTTTTAGGAGGTAGCTGTTATATCTGTAGTAAGCAAAAATTTTAAGTGTTCTTTTATCCACATAAGGTGTTTTATACTACATTGATGGACTGACAAAATACTAACAGCATGTAATGTAAATAATACTTCAGTATTGAATAACAATATGACATTAAATATACAGTCTAAAAAAAGTTTTTAAAAAAGAAATATTTGGGGGGAAAACGGGTGTTTAAATTCTTCTTTAAACTCCTCAAATTTGGAATTCAGTTTTCAAATGGAGTTCTTGAAGGAAACCCAAATCCTGTTTTTTGGGAGCTTAGCTGAACACTTGGGTGTTTAAATGGCTATTCATTTTTATCAATGCCAATTTGAGTGCCAGGAATAGAATCAGATACCAGTGTTTGGAAATTAGTCTAAAAAATCTATCTCTAATTTTAGAAAATGACAACTTTATAAACTAAATTAAAAAGTGCTGAAAATGCATAAAGGAAATAATTTAATTTCTTTTCTATTGTAGATACCATACCTGACTTGTCATCTAGCATAACAAGTTTAAAATTATCTCAAAATAATTTTGTCAATATTCCAGAAGCGATACTACTTCTTCCACAGTAAGTTATTTCACTTGTTAAGGCCAATGTTAGGTTCTTAGTAAAGAAAAAACTAGTGGAATGATCATTATTAAGCAGAAAATATGGCACGTTTCAACTCAGAGTTTTCAGTTTTCAGCAAATCATCCTAAAAAGGCTAGATCTAAAATGTGGTGACCATTAACTTAAGCCAGAATAGGTCACTTTTTATTCAATAACTGCAGAAAGCTTGAATTCCCTAGATAGTTCCAGACTATGAATCTCTCATTCAACTAAGATACATTTTTAGGAATCCTGAAGCTGCCCAACTTTGACTCTAGTGCTAGAACCAATTTGTTTGTTCTGGTGCAAAGAAGGTAAAAAAACATATTGGCAATTTCTTTTTTTGTAGAGTCTTACAACTTAATCCTTTTGGCAAGGCAGTTGAGTCCAGTGATTGTCTTCCCAAATATTTATAATAAGTTCCTTCCCAAAGAATAACTCTGTACATGTCCCCTAAGATGAATTGGGCTAAAGCTGCATTTGTCACAAAGCATTGTTCATATGAAAAGTAGCCCTGTTAATGCATGCATCTGATGAAGTGGGTCTTTGCCCACGAAAGCTTATGCTCCAACACTTCGGTTAGTCTATAAGGTGCAACAGGACTCCTCGCCGCTTTTGCAGATTCAGACTAACATGGCTACCTATATGATACTAGTAGGAATGTGAATGAGCAATAAGCCTCACTCTTGATGGATAAGGCTTACCAGTTTAAGTTAACCGGTGGGGGTTGGAGCAGCTACCCGCCTGCTGCAGGCAGGGGGCTGCTCAGCCCCATAGTAGGGGCCTGCCACTGACAGAGGCTGCTCTGCCTGCGGTGGGCCTGGGTCTGCTCTGCCCAGGATGCAGTAGCAGTGCCTACCTGTAGGTCACCTTGGCCTGCCACAGTCAGGGGCTGCTCCAGCATCCCAGCTGAAGCAGGCTGTGTCCGCAGCAGACACAGGCGCTGCATAGACAGGCTGCTCCAGCCAGAACCCCTGCCTGTAAGGTGTCCTGTCCTGCTGGTAGCAGGGGCTGCTCCGTCTCAGCTGGTGGTATTTTATTGTTTACCAGCATGATTAAAATTGTAATTAATCCTGACTTTTAAATCATAATTAAAAATGATTTAAAATAAAACATTTTAAATAATTTTTAAATCATAATTATTTTTTTAGTTAATTGTGTGAGTTTATGATGATTAAGTGACAACCCTAAAACTTAATATACTTATTGAAGGAGATGCAGCACTCAAGCATTGTTTTACCCAGACATGTCAGGTCCATGAATTCCTTGCATAGTCCATTTTTCACATTGAAATAAATACATTTGCATTTGTTCAGTAGATTACACATAGAAATAAGTGCACAAAATACATGTGTTTCTTTAACATACAGTCTTGCAGTACATGAATGCAAGTACATTTTGAGATACTTAGTGCCTTTTTATTTGACTATCATAAAACACATTAAAATAAATGCATTCTGATATATTTAAATGCATGCTTTAAGCGTGTTTAATTTAGTAAACACGCCATTATTGTGAAGTCACTTGAACCTGGGATCATTTGGCCAAATCCTGCTCTGATACATGGGTAAAAAACTAGAATAACTCAATTGATTTCATTTGTGTTACTCCATATTTACATGTGTGTGACTGACATCAGAATTTAGATTTGGTCTTTGATTAATCTGGACATCATCATGCACAAACATCTTACTGTATAAATATTGTTTTCCCAATAACAATATTGCAATATCATTACATCTGTTTGAAAGTGCCACTTCTGGTTCAGTCACTGATGTAAATATATTCCTTAATATATGAGTGTTCATTTTCAGAATACAAGCAAAAGCTTTTTTATTCGATATTCTGTTACCCAGAAAATTTTGTTATTTGGCAGTGGCCCCAGTCACAATACCGCCATGTTTTCAGGCATCATGCACCTGCCTCCTGCCCCAGTACAAAAAGGATGTGGACGCATTGGAGGAAGGTCCAGCGGAGAGCAACTAAAATGAGGGGGGTTTTGATAGCAGCCTTCAACTTCCTCAAGGGAGGTTCCAGAGGATGGAGAGAGGCTGTTCTTAGGAGTGACAGATGGCAGAAAAAGAGTAATGGTCTCAAGTTACAGTAGGGGAGGTCTAGGTTGGATATTAGGAAAAACTATTTCACTAGGAGGGTGGTGAAGCACTGGAAGGGTTACCTAGAGAGACGGTGGAATCTCCATCCCTAGAAGTTTTTAAGTCTCAGCTTGACAAAGCCCTGGTGGGGATGATTTAGTTGGGATTGGTCCTGCTTTGTGCAGGGGGCTGGACTCTAGGACCTCCTGAGATCTCTTCCAGCTCTATGATTATATAGGTCTGTTGTGGGGCTTCTGACAGCCAGCACTGCCAACTTACCTCTTCAGCAGGTGCCTCCTTCCCCCTCAGCCTGCCTTGAGCTCCCATTATGGGGCAGGGACAGAGCAATAAGTTTTGTTATCCAGCACATTCAATTAAACTGCAATCCCCATTCCTCATGACTGCTGGGTAACAAAGCTTTCACTGTATATTATTTCATGTGTAAATAAATCCATTAAAAGTACATGTAACCCATGCACCTACTGATTGTGGTTCACTGTTCCATATAGAGGCACTTGGGTCACTTACAGAAAGAAGAATGAGTATGCTCTACAGGCTTAGCTGAGAGCCAGCTGGCTTTTAGCTCAAGTGGTAGAGGTTCATTCAGAGGTCCCAGGTGGCGTTACATACACTTTATTGAATCAGTTAATAGTTTTCTGGTTTTCTTTTCCTTTTTATCCCCTGATATAGCTGCATCCTATTTCCAGTATCTTCTTAGATAACTGCTGTTGCTTTCTACCCTTATTTCCTTTAAGATAACTGTTGAAGTTAGCCTTATTTAGTCAATAATCTTCTGTTTTCTATTTTCCTATCTACATTTCCAACTGAAATTCTTATTCTAATACATGTTCTCTTTTTTCAGTATAGTTTAAGGTTAATATAATTATAACTAGTTTCCTTTTTATTTATTTTCTCTTCTAATTTTCTCCCTTTGTTTTCTTAGTTTGCGATCAGTAGACTTAAGCAATAATAAAATCATAAATCTGCCTGGACCTATGCACTGGAAATCCTTAAACTTAAGGGAGCTCTTGTTTAACTACAATCAAATAGCCATTTTGGATTTGAATGAAAAAGTACATGCATGGTCTAGGCTAGAAAAGCTACACCTGTCTCATAACAAGTTAAAGGAGGTAAAGTATGATTTTTTTTATTTATTTTTTTTATCTAAAAACATCAAATCACTTTCCACATACATATGATCTTTAAAATGATCACTTGGTTTTCAGATCAACCATAAACAAAATGTGTTCCCTCTTCTTTGAGTGCTTGTTTATGTCAATTCCAGTTAGGTGTGCATATTCCAGTGCATGGTTATCTGAAACTTATTTCCTCAGCAACTCCTGACAGGTTGCCTGAGGAGCTCCCAGGAGAGGTGCCTTCATGATGCTCAGTATAAGACCCTGTCAACCCAAGCCCCCCTTCAGTTTCTGCTTACTTTCCGTGGCGAAGGTTGGAACTGTGTCTCACTTGCTTTGCGAGTGCTTCCATAGACTCAGGCCTCACCCAGTCTTCCTGCCCAAGATGGCATCTCAATTCCATATTGACCAAGACATCTGTCAGTATTCTCTCCCTGGCTACATCCTAGTGTGTGGGAGCAGAGGCTTCACTCACTAGATATCCAGTACATGCTAACGTTCTACATCAAGAAGGCAAAGCCTTTACGGAAATATAAGCAACTGTTTGTATCGAATGCCAACCAAATGAAAGTGATTCCTTTCTTCCTGGGTCATAGCCTGCATCCATACTTACTAAGAGCTCACCAAGCTCACAGACCCAGCTATTAGGGCTCACTCAACACCTGGCCCCGGTGTCTATTAGGGATGTGAATTGTTAAACAATAAGCATCACCGTTAATGAGCAACTGGTTTCAGTTAACTGGTGTGGGCTGGAGTAGCTCCAGATTTAACCAGTTAAATGAGATATTATATACCTGGTGCCTATAGTTGGCCACAATAGCCTATCAAGGAGATCTGCAGAGCCACAATCTGGTCTTCCATCTGCATTTTTACCACTCACTTCCCCCAATATACCAGAGAGGATGCAGGTTTTGGCAGAGAACATAAGTCGTTATCCAATCAGTAATTCCTTAACTCTTACCCAATCTTCAGGTAGAGCTTGGCCATCACCTGATTGGAATCGACAAACTAGTTCTTCAAGAAATAAAAATAGATATTCCTCTTCTCCTGTTGTCTTTCGAGATGTGGTTTTTACGTTCATTCCAGTACCCACCTTCCTTCTTGCAGGCTACTCTGATAGAGGGGAAGGCACTAAAGGGGGGTCAGATTGGCAATGTCACATATGTAGTGACTTCATGGCACTCTTCCAAGGGCTCTCTAAGTGACCCAACAGGAAATGCTAAGGGAAAAAGCTTCCAGTGACAGTTCCTGTGGCATTTAAACACTTGATTGGAATGGATATGAACAACACATCTCAAAGAACAACAGTTAGGAGAAGGTGAATTGCTATTTTTTCTAGTGCTGCTTTTTATGATTGAAGACCCTAGTAGTAAAATAGCGTACAATTAGAATTGTGTATTGCCTTCAAAAAGAATATGAATATCTTCCCTTAAGTTTTTCTGACTTCAATGTATGGTAAAAACAGTACCTATCGTCTTTGTAAAAAGGTTATTAATTAGTTCTTTAAAAATTAACTTTCTTCTCCATCAAGATATTAGGCATGTATACTTTTAGATAACAATAGTAACTGGAAGAAAAGAATTGGAATTGTTTGGTCTTATTAAATATTTCCTTAAGAGATTCATCTTCATACATAGAAAAATAAATGTCAACTTTTAATAAATGCTCAAATTTTATTAACATTTCTCTATATAGATTCCTCCACAGATTGGCTTCCTTGAAAACTTGACATCTCTGGATATAAGCTATAACCCTGACTTGAGATCCTTTCCAGATGAAATGGGAAGGTTGTCCAAAGTCTGGGATCTTCCTTTGGACGGGCTTCATCTTAATTTAGATTTCAAACATGTTGGATGCAAAGCCAGAGACATTATAAGGTTTGTTGTCCTATTGTTGTTCTTATCTCTTTTTCATACAATCTTAAGACTGGACGGGAACTTGAACTAGATGACCTTTCAAGTTCCCTACACTTATGGCAGGATGAGGTATTAAGATTTTATGAAATACTTGTCTGGTAACAGCATTGCCCTTCAGAGGTAACAACTGATTTCCCACGTGATCTTTGACTGTCTGTGATTCCTGGGAACCTTGTTCCTCAAGAAAAATGTGGTCCATAACCATATGAATATTTAATAGTACCACTTTGAGTTGATGACACCTCCAGAAAAACATGACTTTTATGCAAAGATTATTTACTGATTGCTTAGTATATCTTTAATGTGTTACAATATGTTACTCAGAGTAAGTTTTACAATAATTGAAAACACAGACTAAATATTTTTTTAAATCTGAAATGAACACACATACTGTCAAATATTAAATGAAATATTAACAAAAAGGTTTTGATGTAAATAACTTGAAAAGTGGTTGGTATGATCTTGGTTTGCCAATTTGAGACTTCTTTGACATGTCACGTGTCTTTATTATACATTTTTGTTGTCTACTTTTTCATGCCAGGTTTCTTCAACAGCGACTAAAGAAGGCTGTCCCTTATAACAGAATGAAACTCATGATTGTGGGAAATACTGGCAGTGGTAAAACTACACTGTTGCAACAACTAATGAAATGCAAACGATCTGATTTGGGGACAGAGAAGGCTACAATAGGCATAGATGTAAAGGACTGGTCAGTTCCAGTGAAAGGCAAAGTGAAGAAAGATTTGATATTAAATGTCTGGGATTTTGGAGGTATTTGTTCAGAAACATATTAATTCATTGTCTTTATTAACTCATATACACAGTGTTTGTTCCTAGAAACTTTCTATAAAATCTCAAACCACATACAGTAGAATCTTGTTAATTCATATGCAGGATCAAAGAACCCATTGTGAGCTACTGAATTTTGCAAATTCGTGATTAATTGGACAAATACATAAAACAAAAGACCCAAAGATATTGCTTTATTAAATGTACTGTGTTCATTTATTTTGATAATACTGGTTTTAGTGTTAATTATGATAATGTGACTACAGAATAGTTGAATACTGCTGTTTGCTGTAGACTCTCAAAAATGTTGTTCTGAATGGGACCCAAGAGGTCATCTAATCTATCCCCCTGCACTAAGGCAGAATTAAGTTAAATTATAGTTAAGATTATAGACCATAACAGTTGTGTAAGGGCTCCCTCTAGTGAACTTAACAGAGTTCTGTTTGAGTACACAGGAAAAAATGCAAATGCAGGCTAAGTGTTCACTAACCATCCTAATCAGTCTTCAGGTATTTCCAATGTGCCTACCACATTTGTTTAGAACCAAAAACAAAATTATGGAAGAATATGAATAGAAAAACTATGGTGAAAACCTGATTCCATTGAAACTCAGTGGGAATTTTGCCATTGACTTCAGGGGAGGCAGGATATCATCCCTCTATGTGTTTTTTTTGTTGTTGTTCTCTCCTTTCTCTCTCCTCCACCCCATCCTTCCAGATTTCAGTAAGTTTGTACAGTCTTTTTCTCTAAAAGTGCTCAGTTTTCTCAGGAAGAGTCTTTATCAAAAGATCTATGTCTCATTTAGATCTGAACACAGTAATGTTTGGGCTTGGACTGATCTTGCCTATATAAGTTCCTTAGCCAATGTCAAACTGCTACAAATGTTCTACTTGTGGTGTCAGCTGTCTAAACCTGGGTCTTTCTATCAACATTGTTCCTGTGCAAGTTAAAAGTTGCAAAGAAGAAACATGAGATTGTCAGGATTTTTGTGAGAATTAATTGGATTTATGGATAGTGAACTAATGAGAAATGAGGTTCTGCTGTGTTGCTTTCACCTGAAAGCATGAAAACAATGTGGAGTCCTGTGGCACCGTAGAGACAAATTTGTTAGGGCATAAGCTTTTGTGGGTAAAACCTACTTCATCAGATGAATTGGACTTGAGTTTAGAGGTGTGTGTGTGTGTGTGTGTGTGTGTGTGTGTGTGTGTGTATATGGATAACAAAAGAAAAGATACTTGTGTAAATGAGTATTGTCTTTCTTTTTTTGTTCCTTATATATACCCATGCCTCTATAAGCTCCACTCCAATTCATCTGAGGAAGTGGGTTTTACCCATGAAAGCTTTTTCCCTAATAAATCTGTTTAGCCTCTAACATGCCAGAGGCCTCATAGTTGATTTTGCAGATACAGGCTAATATGGCTACCCCTCTGAGACTGAAAGATTGAAGTGAAGGAAGTAGTGTGAATAGTTTTATTTCTTTATCATTTAGGACAAGAAGAGTTCTACAGCGCTCATCCCCATTTTATGACTCAGAGAGCATTATATCTTGCTGTTTATGATCTCAGCAAAGGACAATCAGAAGTGGATGCTATGAAGCCATGGCTGTTCAATATCAAGGTAATAGGCAGCAAAGATTTTATAATATAGATTTTAAAATTCCTCTGTGAAAACATTAAAGAGAATTCACTTGAAACTTTGTTATGGGCTGTTCAACTGATACAAATATTAAAATTAGGAAATTTCTGGAATGCATATTGTTAGTTATGAATATGACCTTATAATTATTGCAAACTTATGAAGAAGTGCAGTTTTCAGTTTGTGCAGTAGGGTATGCATAATGAGAATTTGGCAAGATATGATGATGTTTTGCGTAGAATAATGAAACTGTGTAAAATAGCATGTCAAGTTCTGCACATAGATTCTAGTCCCCTTTTCCCACCGCTGTAAACTGCCCCCACTGCAGCCACTCCAATGGGGCTGAAGCCAAATAATGACTGAAGACCATTAAAGTCACTGAATCTGTGACCTCTGTGATGACATTATATTCTTAACTATTAAGTTGAGCATTATACCCTCATTGCTTTCAGTCTAACTGTACAAGAGGTAGGTCAGTACAAAAGTATTTGGGGTTTTTTTTCACCCTTGTCATAACTTACCAGTCTTCACTCATCACACATCATCATTCATCATCTGAAGAAGTGGGTTTTGCCCATGAAAGCTCGTGATACCATTCACGTTTTGTTAGCCTTTAAGGTGCTACTAGACTGTTGTTTTTTAAGTTTTTCCTGTTACAGACTAACTCAGCTATCCCTCTGAAGCTTTTCATCACACAGTGTTTATATGTTGGAGCAGGGTAACAAGATGTGATGCCACAGTCAATGAATTTTTAGTAAAAATCATAACTGACATATACTCTGTTCCCATTTTTGGTACCTCTAGTTAATCGATACACTAATTCCTTTGCTTGAAAGATTGTGTTTTCTAAAAGCACATTTGCTCAAGTATATTACTAGAAATGGAACCAAGCTGCAGAGTTTGGATTTAAAAGATTTCTTTTTATTACATATTTTTAAAACTCAGATTTTTCCATAAATTTTGGCACGATGTGAATTAAATCAATTTTTAAATTCCTAATATTGTTACTCTGCATTCCCTTCTGAGTAGAAAATAGACAAATACAAGTTATGACCAAAAGAGGTAGCAGTGGCAAACATGGTTTCCTTTTCACGTTCCTAGACTTTCTGTTATTATGACTGAATTGCTGAATTGTGTAAACGTAATCAGAGAGAATCATGATTCAATATTGCGATAAACTAATGTGGGTCTTATTAACAGGCTCGAGCTTCATCATCCCCAGTGATTCTTGTTGGGACTCATTTAGATGTCTCTAGTGAGAAGCAACGAAAGGCCTGTCTCTCTAAGATTACCAGAGAGCTGTTGAATAAGAGGGGTTTCCCAGCAATCCACGATTATCATTTTGTTAATGCTACAGAAGAATCAGATGCTATGATCAAACTTCGAAAGACAATAGTAAAGGAGAGTCTGAATTTCAAGGTAAACCTTCATTACAGTAAAAGTTGCAGAGGAAAGAATATTGCAACACATTTTTAGCATGAAATCAAGTTCGTGATACTTACTACACTACCTTAGACATAACAGAATGAAGGGGGGAAATCACCAATCAAAGGGTTTGCTTTCATGACATTTCTTTCTAAACTTTAGCACGGACATCATCTAAGTATAGTTTTTGTTTAACATATATCAGAAATAAAACATATGAATTGAAATAGATGAGCATTTTTGGATGAATTGTTGGATGGTTCTGATCCATAGCTACCCACCCTTGTTGAATGGCTACATGCTATTAGAAATAACAGATTAAGGGAGATAGGAGAATGTTTTTTGGTGCTGGCAGCTAGCCAGTTCTAAATTCTTGTGACACTACGGTTTGCTGGCAAACTATATTTTTATGTCCTAAAGGCTAATCCAGGATAATGGTGATAGTCGAAAGTTCATAAAATTGAAAACTTGTCATGATTGGTAAAGCAAACATCAGCTGCCAAACCCCCCTATAGAGTTCCTCCTATATAGACAGAATCTCCACAGGTATAAAAGTAGTGGAGGTAGCATTGTTGCTTCCTGCTCCAGCTGCCTCATTATATCTTACTCAAGGGGGCATGGGTGTATTGGGTTGGTGCCAGATGTATTGGGAGAGGAGACCAGAGGAGTGCAGAAGCGGGGCATAGATCAGAGGCGAAAAGGAGTTGGTGCTTGTGGAAGAGAAAAAGTTGCAACTGGCTCCCTACGGGTACATCTACACAGCAACATTATTGGGCACAATCCACTTAAGCTCATGATACCATCTACATGTTTTGTTAATCTTTAAGGTGCTACTAGACTATTTGTTGGTTTTTATGTTTTTCCTGTTACAAACTAACTTGGCTACCTGTCTGATTCTTCCAAGGGTACTTAAGGATGTAATAATATTTCTTGCTACATATAAAATCCAGTACCAAGTTGTTAATCATGTTAAGAACTTGAGGGGGAGTCTTCAATTGAAGGTTATTAACTAGATAAGTAGTTTGCGGAACTAAATTATTACTCATTATTTCTTCTCTAGCCTCAGAGTAAAAAGGCATTAGTTGCCACTGAGTAATGTCAAAAGATATTTGGTTCAATACAACATTAATGTTGATTCCAGTGATGAATTTCACATCATAAGAGAGCTTAGAGGAAAAAGTTAAAAAGAACTGGAATAAATCTTATATGAAAAATGTTCACATAAGTCTCTGAAAGGTCATTTATAGATATCTAATACATCAGAATTCCTTCAGTTTAGGTTACTTCCAGATAAACACCAGAAATGGGCTTTCTGGCCCCACTGAAGCCAATAGCAAAACTTCCATTGATTTCAGTATGGTCAAGATTCCACCACAATGATTAGGTCTCAGGTATGTAGAACAGCACTAGGATTCTAGACTGCTGAAAGTATGTCATTGGCATGCATGCTTCACTAACATACAATATTCCCTACTGAGATCTTTTCAACTTTTAGCTGAACCCTGATTACTATGGTCAGAAAGATTGAAAAACAAGACCAAGTAGGCATGATTATAGACAACTCTTTTTTGTTATGTCTTCTATCCATTGCTCTTTGTTACCCATATGTAATGTGTTACATTTTTTTAGCCATTCAGTAATTAGATTCCCTTTAAAAGACGTTATAAACACCTTTTATTTAAGATAAAGTGTCAAGTATGCAATTATTTACTTTTGTATATTAATGCGTGTTGGAAGTACTTTATGAAAATTAAATTGTGAAATATATTAATGTATCCTAATGGATTTTTTTTTAAATTTCTGTGACTCTTTAAAAAGCCATGGTTAGACATCAAATTACTGTTCTCTGGTTCTATTGACAGTGTTTTGTGATTGGTCATCCTTCCCTGCTTAATTTACATCTTGTATGCATCTGTCTAAATTTTTTTAAAGTGTTTTTAAGATTATTGTTCATAATTATACAGATCAGAGACCAGCCAGTAGTGGGTCAATTAATCCCAGATAGCTATCTGGAGCTTGAGAAGATAATTTTACGCGAACGTGAAAATGTTCCAACTGAATTTCCTGTGATTGACTATAAGCGATTAGTAGTACTGGTGGAAGAAAGCCAGTTACAGCTGGATGAAAATGAACTTCCTCATGCAGTTCACTTTCTGAATGAATCAGGTACTATAATCTCTTCACTGAGTTAAGATTTAGTGCCAGGAGTGTGTACCAGGACTGCAGCAGATTGCCACAACATAGTTGAAATAATAAAACCATGGAAAATGGGAGGCTGAAAGAGACCTTGAGAAGTTATATAAGTACACCCATCCCACCCCCCAGTACTGAAGCAAGCCAAGTATACCTAGACAGACAAGGATGATCTAGACTGTGCTTAGTCCTGCCGTGAAGGCAGGGGACTGGGCTCGATGACCTGTCGAGGTCCCTTCTAGCTCTAGTGTTCTATGATTCTAGACTACTGTCCTATTCTTAAAAACTTCCAGTGATTGGGGTTCCACAACCTCACTTGATAACCTATTCCAATACCGTTAGAAGGACTTTCCTAATATCTAATTAAAATTTCCCTTTTGAAGAGTAAGTCATTTACTATTCCTCCTACCTTCAGTGGACATAGAGAACAATTGATCACTGTCTTCTTTATAATAGCCCTTAATATATTTAGTTCTGGTTTTTTTTGTTTTTTTGTTTTCACCAGTAAACACAGTATTGACTTGAAACAGTACTGTGTTAAAGCTCAGTAGGGATTACTACAAAAAGTACTGAAGGTGTAGTTGTATTAAGACTGTAATGATCAATATGTATAATAAACATTAATTACTGACTATATAAAGAGAGAGACCTGAAACCCAGCCCATTTCTGGATAATTAAACTTGCATATCAATTAAAAAAATCAACCCCAAAAATGAAGTTTGCGTGAGAGTCATGTGCAGTTGAATTGACACTTGACAATTGCTCAAAAAAATGGTTACATACCTTTCCATAACTAGCCTTCAGGGTATGTTTCATGTGTCCGTTCGATGACACACCCATTTTCTCCTGTCTGTTGGAGAACATTTGGTGGTGAATGAAATGTAATGAGTCAGGGACTGCTCCACTCTTTTATACCATCATGCAGTGGAACTCTGCAACAGAGGAGTGCTTGAAAACCCCCAGCAAGTACCACTGAGAGGAGAAAAAAGTCTCCAATATTTGTGCATGGCGTGCTCATAAATGTGCAATGCAATGGATGTGTGTAACACCTCTCAAAGATCAAACAGTTACAGAAAAGTAGGTAACTATTTCTTACACTTGGAGTATGGCTTTTCAACCAGTTGTGCAGCCACCTAATAGTAATTTCATCTAGACCACATTTCCCTAGTCCCCTAGCTTATGAGAATGTTATGTGGGACTGTATCAAAAACCTTACTAAAATCAAGATATATGACTTCTACTGCTTCCCTCGTCAAAGAAGGAAATTTGATCTGGAATAATTGTTCTTGACATTACATGTTGGCTACTTTTATCACCTTATTATCATCTTGGTATTGTTACTCTTTTTTTTATGATTTCGTTTTGTTATCTCAAAATTTTGTAACCTAAGGAAAAGATCATGTGAAGGATTATTCTAACAATTTATGCCCCTTAACTTCTTTTGAAAGTAATAAACCTTCAGACTGCGTCTACATTGGCAAGTTTTTCTGCAAAAGCACATGCTTTTGCGGAAAAACTTACCAGCTGTCTACACTGGCCGCTTGAATTTCTGCAAGAACACTGACTGAAATTACTGTCTGAAATCAGTGCTTCTTTCGGAAATGCTATGCTGCTCCCGTTCGGGCAAAAGCCCTTTTGCGCAAATGCTTTTGCGCAAGAGGGCCAGTGTAGACAACGCGGTATTGTTTTGCGCAAAAAAGCCCCAATCGCGAAAATGGCGATCGGGGCTTTCTTGCGCAAAACTACATCTAGATTGGCATAGACGCTTTTCCGCAAAAAGTGCTTTTGCGGTAAAGCGTCCGTGCCAATCTAGATGCTCTTTTCCGCAAATGCTTTTAACTAGGCACAGGAAAGTGGCCGTCTAGGGCAGGAGAGCTGCCAGCCTGGCCACCCAGGAGCAGGTGTGCATGAAAATCAAGGGGGTCCACTGAGACCCCCGACCCTGAGACCTGAGCTTACAATGGCCATCCTGAGTCAGACCAAAGGTCCATCTAGCCCAGTAGCCTGACAGCGGCCAACCCTAGGGACCCTGGAGGGGATGGACCGAAGACAGTGACCAAGCCATTTGTCTCGTGCCATCCCTCTCCAGCCTTCCACAAACTTTGGGCAGGGACACCACTCCTACCCCCTGGCTAAGACTACTCCATGGACCCAACCTTCATGACTTGATCTCACTTCCCTTTAAACTCTGTTCTAGTTGTAGCCTTCACAGCCTCCTGCAGCAAGGAGTTCCGCAGGTTAACTATTTGCTTTGGGAAGAACAACAACTTTCTCTTACTAGTTTCAAGCCTGCTACCCATTCCTTTCCTTTGGTGTCCTCTAGTCCTTCTTTATGGGAACTCATGAAGAACTTTTCTGAATGCACCCTCTCCACCCAACCCCTGCTTTTAGAGACCTCTATCCTGTTCCCGCTCCATCTCCTCTTTTCTAAGCTGAACAGTCCCAGTCTCTGTAGCCTCTCTTCATCTGGGACCTGTTCCCAACCCCTGATCATGTTAGTTGCCCTCCCCTCTCCCAGCCTTTCTCTTCCCCTCTCCCACCTCCTTTTCCCAGTCTCCCCCAGTTTTGTTCAATAAAGACAGAGTCAATGTTGGAAGAAATGTTATCTTTATTTTGTACATCAATAAGAAGGGGGGCTAGGAAAGGGTAAGTGGAAGGAGGTGAGGGAGGAATGGGGTACGAGCCCCCGATGGGGAGGACTGGGCTGGCTCTGCGGGCTTCTGGAGGTGGAAGCTCTCCTGCAGCCCCCCGATTGCCCCCTCTCCCCAGATCGCAGCCTGCGGCAAGTGCAGCCGGGCTGATGGCCGAGTGCTGTGATGTGCCCAGTGTGGGTACTCCGGGCAATCCAAGCCAGGACTGCTTTGCAAGCGGGGCACCCCTTAGAATTGTCTGTCCGGGGTGGGGGTCGGGACCCTTTAAGCGCAGCCCTCGGCTAGCCTGAGACAGCATCTCCACGCTCTAAGTCCTCCTCTGATGCCCTGCTGGCACTGCTTCCGGCCATCCTTAAGCCCTGTTCAGGGTCCACTCAATGTGGACTTGCTAGTTCGAATTAGCAAAACGCTAATTCGAACTAGTTTTTAGTTCTAGACGCGTTAGTTCGAATTAGCTTAGTTCGAATTAACGTTGTAGTGTAGACGTACCCCCAGAGTGGGAACCTTTTGTTCTACATCTCTCCTTCCATGGAAAAACCAGGGTTAAAATGAAATTCCAGTATCAGTTGTTATGATCATGTCTTACTAGTCCAATCACCGTTGGAAGTATAGGACAAACAAAACTGTTTACAAGTTTTGTGCAAGTTGTTATGTTAAGGCTTCCAGAGCACCAGAAATGGCTCTCATTAATCCATTTAAAACTATAAACATATTTCTAACTTTACATACTAGAATGATACGTGCATTAAAATAGGATAAACGATCCAGCAGATTGTAACATTAAAATTGCTAAGTTACAAGAGGTGTTATGTCTAAAACATCTCTGAGTTATGCATATTTTTTTTTAGTAACCCAGATTTCATAAAGCATGGGAGGGAATTATTATGCTGTGCATTAGTTTTAAGTTTTGATGAAAGTATCTACCATTTAATTTGCTATTAAATGAGTGGGGGGAAAGGGAGCCCAAAATTGAGTGCCTAAAAGCAACTTAATTTTTTTTCTTTTGTTTCATATGTAGTGTGATATTGTTCTAATTGCAATATTATTTATGCAGGTGTATTGCTACATTTTCAAGACCCAGCACTGCAGCTAACAGATCTGTATTTTGTGGACCCTAGGTGGCTATGTAAAATCATGGCACAGGTTAGCTTTTCACTGTTTTATATATCCCTTTATTCAACTCTTTCCTCTATCCCCAATTATTGTACCTGACCTGGCCTCTTTTTGCTCCATTTCTTCCCAGTCCCTTTCAGAGCCTCCCAATTTGACCTGTGTGACTCTTCCTGTTGCTGATTAAATATGAATTCTAGCATACAGGAGTAACCCAAACCCCCATTCTAAATTCTCATACTCTCAGGTGTCTGTTACACCCCACAGTCAGTTGGGTCCCAGAACATGTGTAAAATGGTGATCACAGGTGAGAGGGATCATAAACCTACAACAAATTGTTAAATGCTGGAGGTCTGGAACGAAGCAGTAACACTAACTTGGAATGGTGAGAAAGTTAAGAAGGGTAATTCGCCCCCTGCTAGAGTTGGTAGAAGAGGTTGGGATGTGCAGATCTGTATATTGGGACACGTGAGGGACAAAAGGACCGTTTAGGAGGGTCTATCTTGAAAAGATCCACCATCGGTTAAGTTAGTTTGGTAAATACTTTTAGGTGTTTATAAAGACTTCCAAATCTTTGAAGATTTATTCTTCACTAATTAACATGTATAATAATTACCCATCCAATATTCAGTAGGGGGAATCACTAACACACACTACAAGTTAAACCTCTCTAAAGAGGCACTCTCTAGCCTGGCAACATCCATGGTCCGGCATGACTTTGTTAGTCAGATGTCCACTTCTCATGGATGTGGCCAAGTTTCCAGTAGTCCCATAAAGTTTGTTTGTCACCATCAGTTCTGGCTGTGTGTTCTGTGCTGTTATTTAGCTCTAATTTACTCCTAAATATCCTCTAACATCCCAGTAAGCAGCGGAAGTATGAGTAATGCTTCTAGACAATATTGACCTTCCGTGGTCTGGCATATTCTCTGGTTTGGCACTGGTTAGGTCCTGAGGGTGTTGGATTACAGAAATTCAACTTGTACTATACTACACTTAATGCAGAGGTAGCTAACTAGTGTCATGGGATACACTGTTCAGAATAGTTAGCTTGTGCTGTCATTGCTTAAATGCTGGATATTACTATCAATAGGATTGTGAATTTTAGTAAATAATACTATTAAAATATTGCAGAAAAATGTGATCCAGTTGTGACTGCAGAGTTGAAATTCTTTTACTTTTTTTAAAAGATTTTGACAGTGAAGGTGGAAGGCTTTCCTAAATACCCTAAGGGAATTATAAAGCGTTCAGATGTGGAAACATTCCTTTTAAAGAAGAGCAGATTACCTAAGATCTACCTGTCACAATACTTTAAGCTTCTGGAAAAGTTCCAAATTGCATTGCCATTAGGAGAAGATCAACTGCTTGTTCCGAGCAGGTAAACAAAGAACAAAAACCACGCATGTGCCATGGAAATATGCAAAGATCAAAAACTCTCATATTCTCAGGCTGTAATGACATTTCTAGTTGTTAGATATCAGCAATTTCCTCTTAGTGAGTAAGACTTTTGTTGATTGCACTACCTTTGTATACTGCTCAATTTCTTCTCAGTAAAATTAAACTGATTTGATAGTGAACAAGGTTATATCCTATTAGCACAGTGAAAAATGGCATCTATGAAAGGCAAAGTTATTTTACTTTTTGTTTTACAATGAGACCACAATAGCAAAATTATCCTATAGTACTAATGATCAAATCGTCCAGATAGTACCACTGTATACAGATATTCACTTCAATATAAATCATATATATTCATATTTATAAACTGTTTGGATTAAGTCAGGATCACACACAGGAGGAATTGGACTGCCCAAGCAAAGATACTTGGAGGCATTGTGCCTTTGAATCTTCTTTACTTGGAAATTAGAAGTTGGTGATGTGTAATGCCACTGTTGACACCCTCTTTTTGCATGAGCTATGAAAGGTCACGTATGCTCATTGCCTCAGTTTTTACATCTGTGCAGTGTAGATACTAATACTTTCCTTTCTTAAAGGATGGAGTATTGTGTGGTTTAATTGATTAATCCCTCTAAAGCACTTCAGATTACTTGGATGTGTGATTTTATAAAAGTGCAAGATTATAAGTTATCTTTATATCATTTT
Source organism: Pelodiscus sinensis (assembly GCF_052426305.1). Lineage (NCBI taxonomy): Eukaryota > Metazoa > Chordata > Testudines > Trionychidae > Pelodiscus > Pelodiscus sinensis. The sequence continues at coordinate 29,445,964 of NC_143052.1, read as the reverse complement.
TTTTCTCTCACTTATATCCTTGGAGACCTCAGTGAAGTTACTGAAGCTGCATTCTGTTTTAAGGGAGCAGAAATTGGCCATTAACTTAACAAATAAACAAACATGCTGATACAGATAAACCCCAATAATCTGCTTCCTGCTTATGTGATTTGGGGTTGCATTCATGTTTGACATCTGTTGTTCAAGCTATACAATAAGTACTAACAATCAGCTATACAATAAGTCTCACTTTAATCTGTGTACATTAATAATTTTGGAAGTAGTAAATTATGAAACACGGCAAAATAATGTTCCTGTTTCTTTCAGTTTGTCTGATCACAGACCTGTTATAGAGCTTCCCCACTGTGAAAACTCAGAAATCATCATTAGGCTATATGAGATGCCGTACTTTCCCATGGGATTCTGGTCCAGACTGATCAACAGGTTGCTTGAAGTGTCTCCTTTCATGCTCTCTGGAAGAGGTATTGACATTTAATTTCAAAACTATCAATGTGTTTCTATACCTTGAATGTCTAGTAGCCACGGGCTTGAGTTCAGGTCTACAAATTAAAATCCCAACTCCTGAAATTTTGTTTTATATTTTTGGGCTCACCCCAGGCATTTTATAAGTGTAAGAAAACAAAATAGTGGCATTTACTTGTAACTTAAAAACTCTTAGGAACACCATGCACAACACCACTATGCACACGCAAACACATGCAAGACTCAGAGGAAATCTTTTCATTTATGTATGGTTCTGGGATTAGTTCTGCAAACATGACAGGAAAAACAGGGAGGAAGCAAAAAGACATGGGGGGGGGAATTGTGTATAAATCTATAAAACCGCAAATACATGCTTAGGATAGTATATGTTGGAATGGTCAGCCCAATTTACAGAGTTAATTTCAAAGGTTTGACTTTGACTAATTTTGTTTTTCCTAGAACGCGCTCTTCGTCCTAATAGAATGTATTGGAGACAAGGCATTTACCTGAACTGGTCTCCTGAAGCTTACTGTCTAGTGGAATCAGCAGTATTTGATAGCAATCCAGACAGTTTTTTGAAAATTACAACTCCTTCTTGCAGAAAAGGTTACATTATTCCTAAACTTGCCCTTGTACCTGCTGTTTTAGTTAAACTTGGTGCATTTGTTCATTTTGCTTGCACCTTTCAGAATTTGCAGTATGTGTTGATTATTGCAGATATAGTAGACTGGCTCTAATTTTCTTTTTCAGGTTGTATCCTTTTGGGGCAAGTTGTGGATCACATTGATTCTCTTATGGAAGAATGGTTTCCAGGTTTACTGGATATAGATGTATGTGGTGAAGGGGAAACACTACTGAAGAAATGGGCTTTGTATAGCTTTGAGGATGGCAAAGAACACCAAAAAATACTACTTGATGATTTACTTAAAACAGCTGAAAAAGGTATATAATGTTTTAATTAAGCTAATTAGAATACCCATTTAAATTAATATTTATGATGGTCATTACAATAGCATTTAGGCCCCTCACATTATCCCCTCACACTTGATTAAAATAAACAATATGGCTGTGTCTACACTGGCATGAATTTCCGGAACTGCTTAAAACGGAATACTATTCCGTTTTCAGTTTTTCTGGAAAAGGAGCGTCTACATTGGCAGGCTGCTTTTCCAGAAAAGCCCTTTTTCCGGAAAAGCGTCTGTGGCCAATGTAGACACGCTTTTCCAGAAAAGAGCCCAGATCGCTATTTTTGCGATCGGGGCTTTTTTCCGGAAAAGACTACTGGGCTGTCTACACTGGCCCTTTTCCGGAACAGTGTTCCGGAATAAGGACTTATGCCCTAGCGGGAGCAGAATAGTTTTTCCGGAATAGCGGCTGATTTTGTACAGTAGAGCATCGTTGCTTTTCCGGAAATTCAAGGGCCAGTGTAGACAGCTCGCAGCTTATTCCGGAAAAGCGGCTGATTTTCCGGAATAAGTGGCCCAGTGTAGACACAGCCAAGCAGTCTCAATATGTGATTCAACAACTACAACTCTTTAATGCCTTTGTGTTACTGCATGGGTCAGATGGTGGCTAGTCCTCACATTGTACAAGGTGAGAGGGTTGAAAAAACCATTCACTTACTCATCTGTGGAGCCTAATCCAGCAGCCCTTATTCATGTGATTAATTTTGACTCAGGTTAGTACTGTAGTTGACGTTATTAGTCCTGTTGATTGGAACCCATACAGTGAGCACAATTAAAAAGGCAATATTAACCAACAGGTACCATACAGTTACTCAAGTTATTTCCTATTCCGGGTATGGAGAAAAAATGTGGTATCTCAGTTAGCTTAATGCTGTGTGGTAACTGCTAACAGAGGCTAGTTTTTAATGTTGACCCCCTGCATGTGCCAGGAGTGTGGCTCATGAGCTGTGTTTTGTCTCTTTTTTATCATTAAAGTATGACTCCCAGAGCTCCCTGTATTCCTCCCTCCCATTCTCCACCTCCCAGCGTAGTAGGGAGGAGTTTAGAATATCTACCTTGCAGTGAGATGATGGGATAGGGGCATCTGCTCAGTGGGGAGAGAGGTTTTGGGGCTTCAGCCCTGCAGGACACATCTGCTGGGTCTCAGAGCTCTAGCAGAAGTGGGGCTGAAGCCCCAAGCCCTGTTAGATGCTTCCCACAGGGCTGAATGCCTGAGCCTTGGGCAGGTGTGCCCCGGCTCTTGAACTTCTGATGATTGTTGTTTACATACAGCTCAGGGGATCAGTAAGTTTGGGCTTCTACAGCATATACCATTAAACTTCAGTTACGAATTATTTACAAAAGCGACGAGGAGTCCTGTGGCACCTTATAGACTAACTGAAGTGGAGGAGCATAAGCTTTCGTGGGCAAAGACCCACTTCGTCAGATGCATGTAGTGGAAATTTCCAGAGGCAGGAATAAATATGCAGGCCAGGATCAGGCTGGAGATGATGAGGTGATCCAATCAAGGAGGATGAGGCTACTTTTCCCGAAAAAAACCCTGAGTCTGGACACGGCCTCAGTGTAGAGTGCTGACTGTGCTATTTTATTGGCTTTTTCAAATGCATCTCTTTTTTTTTTTCTTTTTTTATTTTAACTCAGGTGATCTCTTAGTAAATCCAGATCAACCAAGATTTACCATTCCAATAGCTCAGATTGCACCTGACCTAATACTGGCTGATCTGCCTAGAAATATCATGTTGAACAATGATGAATTGGAATTTGACCAAGCTCCTGAATTTCTGCTGGGTGAATGTTAATTTTAGTCTTCTGTACATAACCTAATATATGGCAAGGATATTAAAAATGTAATGTTTATGTAAGTGAAGCTACAGGGTTAAAACATTCTGAAAATATTTTATTGAAATTTTTTTTCTATTTGATTAATCTGTTACGCTGTTAAAAGATATTTCTGAATTATAGAGGCCAATAGTGTATATGTTAGGACCTGATTTTTTAGATGAGCTGTGCACATACTACTCTCACTGGCTCAAACTGAGACTCTTGGTGCTTTGTTCATTTTAGAGTCCAGTTCAGTCAATTTGAGAAAAGAGTGAAGATCTTTATTTATTTATTTATTTATTTATTTAAATATTCCCTTCCATTTTCTTTTTGAGCAGGTGACGGTGGCTTTGGATCTGTGTACCATGCATCATATGGTGGAGAAGAAGTAGCTGTAAAGATTTTTAATAAACATACCTCCCTCCGACTGTTACGACAAGTAAGAAATGTTGCCCTCTTTTAATAGTGCAGCACTAGTACAACCTGGATAGTGAAGGGTTTGATAATGTTTAAGCACAAGTGTCTGCCTTAATTATGATTTTTCTGTCTTTTAGTAGTTAATATGGTTGAAACATACACAGTTCACCCCAGAACTATAAATGTTATAATACATGCTGCATATCACTTGATTTTTTTCAATTTACAGGAGCTTGCAGTGCTTTGTCATCTTCATCACCCTAGCTTAGTGTCTTTGCTGGCTGCTGCAATCCGTCCCCGGATGTTGGTAATGGAATTAGCCCCTAAAGGCTCTCTGGATCGTTTGCTTCAGCAAGATAGTTCAATCTTAACTAAAACACTTCAGCACAGGATAGCTCTACATGTAGCTGATGGCTTACGGTAAATATTCTTGAAATGCTAATTTTGGCCCTGAAAAATATTGAAAGGCTCAAAATAGGAAAGCTTTCTCTTTTCAAGTCCTTGCCTCTTCTCTTATACAGTGTGTGTGTGTATATTCTCTTAATCAAAGTAGTTATATCTTTTTACTTTTAATTGAATAGAGAATACAGTGCTGCCTATGTGTCCTTGAATCAGTATATACAATTCCGTACACTTTGAGTAAATTATGTATAGCAGTTTTCCCTAAGGCATTTGTTGCCATGGGCTATAAGAAGAATCTGTTGTTAAGGGCATCTGCCACCATTAATTGTTTAGGCAACTGATGTTGTTTCATAGCTTATTCTTTGAATATCTTAATCAACTGTAAGGCTAGGCTATCATATATACTTAATTTGTGTGTCCCCCAAAGGAGACAGAATTCTGTACTTTTAAAAAATGCAGTTTAGACTATTTGTTTTTGTTGGTTTTCAAGCAAAAAATAAAGGCTGAAAGCATGAAGTGACACCTCACATGTACAGTATTTGGTCTATCTTCTTGTTTCTTTTGTGCTTTTTCTTTTTTTCTATTCACAAGTGGGATTCACATGAATGGAGAAAAAGACAGAACTCTTGTACTTTAATTTGTCCCATTCTTTTTAACCTGAAAATCTGTGAATGTCTTATAACAATTAGAGAAATACGATTTAAAAAAAAAATCTGGCAAGGAAACCCAGGGCAGGTGTAGGTGAAACTACTTTTGTTTTGTTTTGTTTAATTGATTTCTTTTTCTAGTTGGTGGTGTCACTCTTGATGAATCTCTTGAACTATAATACCAAGTTGTTCATGTGCCAGCAAGTGATATGTTGGGATAATTCCAAAACTGTAATCCATTAATCTGATATCATGTTAGTGAATCTTTTCCTTCTGATGTCCGACTCATTATAATTAATATCATGGCTTTTTGTAGTATTGATGCAGTCAGTGTAGAAAGATAGATGGATATAGGTTTTAAATGCTTTCACCTAAATACTTGTTTGTTAACAGGTATCTGCATTCCTCAATGATCATTTATCGTGATTTAAAGCCCCATAATGTGCTGCTCTTTACATTATATCCCAATTCAACAGTCATTGCAAAGATTGCTGATTATGGCATTGCTCAGTATTGCTGCAGAATGGGGATAAAAACCTCAGAAGGCACACCAGGTATGGCAAAAAAACACTTTGTTTTGTTAAACAGAATAAAAATTCAACAAAGTAAATATTTGTGAATTTCATGATAAAAAGTATAGAGTTAGAGAACAGTCTATATTGTTGTGGTTCTTGCCATGTTATTACTGATGAAAATGGATTTACACTCGGGGCATGATTCCCATTTACACGAAATGCCTTTTGCACAATGTTGGATAATGGGATATTAAAAAGAATATAGGTTAAATTACATTTACTGATGTAATTACTTTTCTTTTGTACAAGTATGTTCAGTTTGAACATTTTATGCTTATTATTGTATTAAAACAGTACTTCTAAATGTGGTTAATGTTTAGTGGTCAATAATGTGTACTTCAGGGTTCCGATTTTTCAGAGATCTGAACAGTTGCAACTCTGACTTTAATTGGATCACATTTACGTCTATTTGAAGGCCCCTTTGCACTGCCAGACCAAAGAAAAGGTGGCCTTAGAGCAACTGAGAACTATGGTCATTGCCACGAATGGGAGAGCATAATTCCCATAGTGCATTATCAGGCCTTCAGTGTAGACTACAGGACATACCTTTCCTTTTCACTAGTAAGTAATAAAGCTCTTTCGATGGTTAAATCAATAGTACAGAAGCTTATTAACTAATTTTCAGATACTTTTTTTACACTGACATTACAGTTGCTCATTTCTTCTGTGATTTTCAGCCAGTTTAGAAATAATATGTAATTTTGTTATTGACTTCCTTTGACTTTTTTTTCATCAAGAAGTATTTATTCATAAAAGAGAGTCATAGCATCATCAGCCTGGCATGGATCATAACTATTAATAAATCATTTATTTTCAGGATTTCGAGCACCAGAGGTTGCTAAAGGAAATGTGATTTACAATAAGCAAGCTGATGTGTATTCATTTGGCTTGCTTCTTTATGACATTTTAACAGCAGGAGGTAGAATAATGGAAGGCATGAAGTTTCCAAATGAATTTGATGAATTAGCAATCCATGGAAAATTACCAGGTATGTAATGTTAAATCTTCAGGAAACACGAGAACAGTGATTGTCATACTGGCTATGAAAAATGGTGCCAATTGTATTGTCTCCTGTGTCTGACAGTTGTCTCTACTTGGAGGATAATGCAAAACAAGAAGCACTTTTTGAAATTTTTCTAAAATTTCATTCAGTTTTCAAACAGTGAGAAAATAAGATTTGGAGACATTAAGCCAACATCATCCCTTGGGTAACTATTAGAGATACATTAAGGAATTATATGGTACCTTATAGACTAAGGGTACGTCTATACTTGCACCGTAGTTCGAACTAGGGATGCAATGTAAGCGACCGAAGTTACTAATGAAGCGGGGATTTAAATGTTCTGCGCTTCATTAGCATGATCTCGCTGGCGCGTTACTTGGCTCAACAGCTGTTCCGAAAGTGAAAGTGCGCACTGGGACACATTAGTTCAAACCAAGGGGTATTTGGTTCGAACTAATGCGTCCCGGCGCACACTTTCATTTTCAGAACAGCTGTTGAGCAGAGTAATGCACCGTCAAGATCATGCTAATGAATCACGGGATAATTAAATCTCCGCTTCATTAGCAATTTCGGTCGCCTACATTTGCATCCCTAGTTCGAACTAGGGTTCAAGTGTAGATGTACCCTAGCAGATTTATTGGAGCATAAGCTTTCATGGGCAAAGACTCACTTTGTTGATAAATCTGACGAAGTGGGTCTTTGCCCGCAAAAGCATATGCTCCAATAAATCTGTTAGTCTATAAGGTGCCACAGGACTCGTCGTCACTTTGCAGATTCAGATTAACATGGCTACCCCTCTGATACTTGATTAAGGAATTAGTGTGCTCTGTAAGAAACACGATTTTTGTATGCTTATAGCTATATTCAGAACTGGAGTTAGAGCGTGGTATTGAAGTACATTATGATCAAGACATACAAGAGGAAACAAATGATGTTGTGAAGCTATTTGTAAAGCTTTAAATTCTTCCAAGAGATGGTCCCAATGTGTATTCCATTAAGAAAATATGGGCTGCATGCACATGAGACCCCAGGTTTTAGCTAGCAGTTTGTCCATTGATCCCTGCCTGTAACCTTCTCTTCCTTATGCTTTTAGTTGAAGCTACAAGGGGTGGTGTAGGCCAACTGCCTCTCCTGACTTTGTTCTAACACCCTTTGGTCTGAGGTGGCACCTTATCAATGTTTACTTAACTTGAGTCATTCATCACTTATTTTGTAATATTGTAATTACATGTATCTACTTGAAACAAAAAACAGGACTAGGTAGCACTTTAAAGACTAACAAGATGGTTTATTAGGTGATGAGCTTTCATGGGCCAGACCCACTTCCTCAGATCAAATAGTGGAAGAAAATTGTCACAACCATATATACCGTCCTGTTTTTTGTTTCAGCTATACCAGACTAACACGGCTACATTTCTATCATGTATCTACTTGTTTTTTAGGATCTAGTTTAGATTCTAGTTAATTTAGAATCTAGTGCTAGTTGATATGTAGTGGTTCTTTTTTCCTCCCCACTTCTACCACCATACAGAACAACCATTATGCCCAAGATCCCAGGGTTTAAGAACTGTATTTCCTATCTTCCCAGTAGCAACAACCATCAAAAGTGCTTCTATAGCTTCAGAAAAATCTCATGCCCCTTCAAAATATGGAATTTGCAGATCCTTCCCCAGCTGAATGACAGACAATCAGACCTCAGTCTGACCCAGGCTGGACAGACCCATCTATACAGTGCCTGGGTCTAGATACCCTGGGGGAATTGGGGACCACTGCTCGGACACAGAATTCATATCCACTGCAGATTTTTTTTCCCCTGCAGAAAATACATCCTGCCGAAGAGGCATAGCATTTATGCCCACCAGGGGCTGCTGTGGCACCAGAACAGAGAGCAGTCTGCACACCAGCAGTAGCAGCCAGCAGCTGGCTGCATTCTTCATAGCAGCATGCATGTGGGACCAGGTTAGGGGCATGGTATATGGGTATGCAGACAGAAGAGAGTACACGGAGCTCTTGGGGGTTCACATAGACTGCAGTTCAAAATGGCAGTAGAGGAGAATGGGAATGGAGTTAGAGGACCACATGGAGGTAGGGGTAGAGAGATGCAAAGTTGCATATTATTTTGAAATAAATTACCAAAATAATTGAAATTGGTCTGATTACGCTGTGCTATTTTGATTAATAAAACATGTACAGTTTTATAGAATTTTTAACTTTTTGGCACAGAGTTTTTAATCTATTGGTGCCAAACTCTTCCCCGAGAGCAAATGGGGCAGAAGCATGAAGAAGCAAGCTTTCTACATGGTGACTGCTGATCCAATGTCCTGAGTGACAGGAGATTCCATTCCCTGGATGCCCACCAGTCTATGGCATTGTACCTACAAAGAAAAAAGTATTTTAGGAAATTGTCTACACTTTTTATATCCTTAGTGAAATGGGTAAGCAAGGAAACCAGTTTTTTCTCAGAGACTTTCCAGATGGATTTCTGACTGCATTCTGCTATGTTATGAATTGACAAACATGTCCTCCTCCACGAAGTCTGAAAATCCATTCTTCTAGGGCCAGGGCTGATTTGATGGTCTCTCATTAGGATGTTCTTCTGACTGAGATCTGTAAAGCAGCAACACAGGGGCTACATCTACATTGCGCATTCTTGTGCAAGAAGATATGCAAATGAGCCGTCATTTTGCGCAAGGGGCTTTGTGCAAGAAGGAGCAGTCTTTACTGCTCCTTCTTGCACAAGAACCCCCCTCTTGCACAAGAGCCGTTCTGCCACTTATTTTCAGGCAGAATGGCTCTTGCACAAAAGCCCCTTGCACGAAAACACTGGCTCCTTGTTATGCAAATGAGGCACGGCAATATTCATCACCACGGCTCATTTACAAATCTTCTTGAGCAAGAATGTGCAATGTAAACATAGCCAGGGAGTTAGAGCTCCTTACCTTCATGATACACTACACCCCAGTACAAGCTTCTGTAGCTAACACATCTTTCAGCACAGCTGTCCTCCAGTCGTCAGAACCAAAAGGTCCTTGCACCCTCCTTCTCAATAAATACTGCTTGTCGGTCACCTACTGTGGAATGCACATAGGGACAATCACTTGAAGAAGAAAATGGGGCTACTTACTTGTACAAGAACTAGAGTTCATTAAGATGTACGGTCCGTATCAGTACTCCACTATTTGCTCTTTTTCTCTGCTTCGGATCCTTCTAGAATGATTCACAATAGAGAAATCTGTCCATGCTTCCCCTTATAACTTCAGCATAGAGCAGAAGAATGGTGAAGGTGCAGAATAATGGATGCTGATAGCAAAAATTTTCTGGTCTCAGGCTTATGCACACCCCCACTGTCAAATACAAAAAGGAACCACAAATCTCAAAAAATTCCGGTTACTATACAAGCTAAGTAACCGCTCTATCTTGATGTCATTCTCTTTTTTTTTTTTTTTTTTTTTTTTTTTTTAAAGGGTGGGAGCAGGAATTCATTTTCACTAGGGAAGCTTGAGAATTGTGTGGCATGCTGCTTTTTTCTGTTAGAAGGAATTACCCACTTTCCTTACAATGTATAATCAACACACTCTGCAAAGAAGGCTGTGCAGACTGATGAGCTGGAACCAGAAATGATAATTTAAATAACATTGTAGCTCTAGATTTAGTATGTGCTGTGATGGTTAAAGAGAATTATGTATTGCAAACTATGGGTAAGTGGTAATAACTTACGCTTGACATTTTTAATGCATTTTCTTGGATAGTTGGATATGATTATGAAAATTAAGGACTTCAGGATAGGAGATGCATGCATTAGAAGAAGTGGGAAGTACTTGCACCTGCATGGTACCTGGGCATTGTGTTTGGGGAGGGTGTGTACTCACAGTTCAGACTCTATAGAAGCTCCACCTAAGGAAAATGGCCATTGGAAATGGTAAATCAGTGAATCTCCTGGATGCTACACCAACTCTTGGATTATGCCATCCCTACAGATAATACAGGATTATAGACATCTTGAGACACAACAGCAATGCCTTTTGTGTGGTCTTGCATCATTCAGGATTCCACGATGAGAAGCAGGGTGAACTCAGGAGTGAATAGAGCCTATCATTTGTTGTCAGGATATGCACATTTTGTGGGCTGGATTTTTTTTCTTTAACCTTGTTTAATGTCCTGTCCATATAAGATGATACTGGTTATATCACTATGCATTGTGATGGACATAGGTATTTTAGATATCATGTAGCTGCAACATTTTTTGTGGTTACATGGTTAATGAAATATTCCTTGGAGGCGGGGCCGGCAGCCAGTGTGCTCCCAGTCCCAGGGAGCCTTGTGCCACCCTGCACTGCTGCCTCTAATACAGAGGCAGCAGCACAGGGGTTCAGGCTGCTCCGTGGGAGCCAATACAAATAGGAGCCAGCTTTCAAGTTGGCTTCCCGCATGTACTGGCTCCCATCTCTCTCCTCACACTCTGCGTTAGAGCAGCAGCACAGGGGTGGATGAGCAGGCGGCTCTGTGGGATCCGATACTGATGGGCCAGCTCCTCCCATGCACCAGCTCCTGCCTGCCTCCTGCTATGCTGCCTCTGGAAGGCAGAAGGGGGAAGGCAACAGCTCTGTGGAGGCCAGCATGCAGGAGTAGCCGGCTTTAAGCTGTCTCTTCACTGCACGATCTCCCTCTCCCCTTCTCCCCTGCTGTGTGTAGTCATCTGGATTAACTGATAAACCTAGGCTTATCAGTTAATCATTGAAATGACTATAAACTAATATCCCTAGATGGACAGAATTAATATTTAAATTTTGGGTTTAGAACGCTCAGTACCTGAAATGAAGTAAAGCACTATGAGAATTTAACCTCCATAATTCCTATAAATGTCATTGGGAGTTCCTATGAAGTGTCCTGAAAATTCATCTCAATGATGAAAAACTTCCTCTAATTCCATTTAATATCTGCCTAACAGAGACAAGTAAATTTTCAAAACAGCATGCTTGGGCATTGCTGAAGTCATTAAGAAGTCAACATTCCCCAATAGTTATCTCTTAGATCCAATTCTGTAACTGGGGAAACCGTGAGTAACATGATGTGGCTGTTTGTAATGACAACCACTCTGGCTGTGTAACTCCAGTTTGCTGGTAATCGAAGTTGAGCATTTAATCTCAAGTGCTCTGCAAATCCAAAGATCTCTGCTTCAAATCCATAGTGCCATGCGCAGTTGGATCTGCATACGCGATCCACAGAGATCTGTGGATATGAAGTGGAGATAGACAAACATTCACACAGGGCTGAGCCATGCCCAGCCAATTCCCAAATCACTTTGGAGGTACTTTGCCTCTTCCCAATGACCGCTGGGTTGTTTATAAAGTGAAGCCCTGTCCCCAGCCCCATTTGCAGTGTTGGCCACTTCCCCTCTGCTGGGACTATGAAGCCAGGAAACATGTCCAGGAACAAGGAAATCTGATTTCCAACAGAGCCCAGAGAGCTTTAAATAGGCATTAAAAAGTTCATAATGTGGGCTGGGAGCAGTATGAAGGGGAGAGGAGAAAGGGAGGGAATCAATACCTGGAGGGAAATGGAGAGACCATGACATGCCAAGGAGCTGATCTGCCTGGCTGACAGCTGGGGGGAATGAGCTGACAGTTAATGAGCCAGGGGGAGGTAGGAGCGAGCAAGAAGAACTGGGAGCCCATTCCCTCTGATCAGGGCCCCACAGGGAGGACAGGCCCATGCATATGGGTGGGGGCTCTGAACCAGGCCCTCGGACAACCCATGGGGGTTCCCATCCTGTGCCCTCCTCTCCTCCTCACATCCCTGGGCTTCATCACCGTGTCTCGTGGCAGCATTTGTCCTGTAGCATCTGACTCGGGAAGCCTGGGGGCCGCCAGCAGCAGGCAGGCACAGTCTGGACCAGGCCACTGCAGGGACGTCGAGGCCAGGCCGCCACAGCTATTGCAGGATCTGAGTCCAGCCTTGTGCCTGGTGGCTCCGGCCACGGTAAATTGGAGGATGGGCTAGGTTTGAGGCTATCACAGGTTCCTGTCCTGTGGAGCAGCTTTGAGCACCTACATGGCACTGAATAGCAGCATGACTGTGTGACTTATAGGGGACTTAGCTCTCCATCATTCAGTGGCTCACTCTCCCCCCTCCATACTTCCCTGTTCTCCTGAGACACTGCACCTGCACTGCATCTTGCCCCCAGTCTCTGCAAGATCTGCCCTTGTCCACTCATCTCTGATTTCTTCTGCCCCTTCCAGATGGATTGCTGCTGGGGGGTGCGGATGCAGCTAGACGTAAAAGATAGCTAGCAGCTTGCAGGCTGATCCTGGTGGATGCAGATCAGATGCAGCTCACATCTTTGAATCTAAACAGAGCTCTATTAATCTTTATGCAGTTTGAAATTATACCTTCATATGGGAAGTTTCTCTAGGCAGATTTGTGAGAAACTCTGATAAGAAGAATGGTATTCATAATTTTCACACCTTAGGTGTGATAAATTGTAATAATGAAGCAATTATCTAATTTGAAGCACAAATTTTATATTTTAGATCCTGTCAAAGAATATGGGTGTGTCCCGTGGCCTGAAGTTGAAAATTTAATCAGCAAGTGTTTGAAAGAAAACCCACAGGAAAGACCTACATCTGCCCAGGTAGTTTGTGGTTGTATTATATAATTTCTATGTACTGTTGACTTATTAAGCTCTACCAGTTCAAGAGGAAGTCGTGAACTTGTTAGGATTTTTCTATACAGTGTTAACCTCTGTCATAGTCTGTACCAGAGGAGGGCATATTCTAGTCTGTGCTAGCATGTTGCATACCATATGGACTCTGCTGGCATGCACTAAAAGTTCCCTACAGGGCATTAATGTTGTTCAGTTTCAAGCAGGACTACATTAATGTGCTCTAGAGAACTTCTAGTGTGCACCAATAGGGTTCATGTCAGTCAGGGTGTTACACACTAGTGCACTAGAATTTATACCTTGGGGTGTGTCTAGACTACATTCCTCTTTCGACAGAGGGATATGAATTAGACACTTCGAAATTGCAAATGAAGCCAGGATTTGAATTTCCCACGCTTCATTTGCATAATTGTGTCATGGCGCTCTTTTGAAAAAACTCTATTTCAAAAGTGAAACCGCAATCTAGATGTAGTTCTGTCAAAAATAGGAGCCTTTTTCGAACGATCCTGTAAACCTCAAAAAATGAGGTTTTTTTGAGGTTTACAGGACTGCGGTTTCATTTTTTGAGGTTTGCAGGATCTTTCGAAAAAGGCTTCTCTTTTCAAAAGAACCACATCTAGACAGCAGTTTCACTTCGAAATAGCTCTTTTTCAAAAGAGCATCAAGATGCGATTATGCAAATGAAGCATGGGAAATTCAAATCCCAGCTTCATTTGCAATTTCAAAGTGTCTAATTTACATCCCTCTGTCAAAAGAGGGATGTAATTTAGACATACCCCCAGTCGTGCAGACCAGTGCACTGTGTGGACTACTCCTTTGTAGGAAGTACAACATTTTCTCCTCTCTATTTTTGAACAGGAACACTTGTGCAATGTACAAATTGGCTGTTTTCGTTAATATTTTGCCATGAATCATCCAGTCATGTTTCTGCCACTTAATTACTTGCTGATTAATACTCATATGCTAGCCACACAGGTTTCATGTCATGGATGATTTAAGTTAACATTAACTATAGTCGGCTTTATAGTGTTTTCTCTATCCCTATATTACCTTGGTCTGTGACATTGGGTAAGATTTTCACACGTGCCTTAAGTGACTTAAGAGGCTAAGTCCCATTGACTTTGTCCTATGGTTTCAATTGGAAAAGTGTATTCTTCATTTTCCCCTGGGAAAAAAGTAATGCAGTGTTGCTGGGGCATAGTGGTTTACCTGCAGTAGATGAGTGACAATTAGATACTGTGATACTGTGTACATAGCTTGTAAAATACTTTATTCTTTACAATGAAAAGTGCTATATGTCCATTAACAGGCAGTTGTTACCTTGTGGTGTCCTTCACAGGTTTATGACATTTTGAACTCTGCAGAACTTATCTGTTTGATGAGACGTATTTCAATATCCAGTGCCTTTACAGCAGAGTGCATGGTCCCTGCCAATCAAAGCTGCAAAAAGACAGGGGTATGGATAGGTGATGGAAGTATAGAAAAAGGACAGGTTTCATTTATCAACTTAAATACAGATGACCATACCTATGTGGTAGGTGTGAACATTGTTGTTTATTACTAACTCCTTGTCATTGTTGGGTTAGGGTTAGACATTTCTATATTTACAGATTAATTGCATTTTAACAGTAGGATAGAGCTTCTGGAAAGCTTAGCTCCCAGCTTTGTCTGCTTAAATGCTATACAGCTATGTCAGCTACATCTCATGGTCAAAAATACCAGAAGTCATTTGATATGAGAATCAGAACTGATACCATGAGATGTAGTACAACACCTGTCACTGTTTTGGTTTTTGGGATTTTTCCTTTTGGTTTGGGGGTGGGTTGTGTGGTGTGTGTCTGTTGTGGGGTTTTTTTTGTTTTGGTTGGTTGCTTGGTTGCTTGGTTTGTTTTTTTTGCTACATAGATTTACCCTATGAAACTCTAAAACATTAGAAACTCTAAAACATCATGTTAGTTACTGATGGAGGTGGGGAATTTGAGGCTTAATTCCCTGATATCTGAAAGTCTGATGCTCATATCAAAAGGGCCTCACAAATTCTTCTTTTTTTTATTAAGAGCCGTTACTGAGTGTGTGTCAGAGACGGGCACAGCTAGAAGTGCTAGGATGGATAAAAGTGAGCAAAGTGAAGTTTAAGTGGATTATCATGAGACTCCCTGACAAGTGAAGCTGGTTAGCTTATGGAATATACAGCAGGGGAAAACCCCTGGGATCTGGACTTGATGTGTCAAGGTCACTTTCATCCCTAAATTTCTATGGTTCTCCTGTCCATTTAGCACACCTCACAATATTGCCCTACCACCAATGCATTTCTTCCATTGAGCTGACTGCATGCCAACCCTCAGCCTTTTTGCACTGAGGCAAGAATACAGATCAGAACCCTGGTAAACCCTCCATATCAGCACAATTTCCTGTAATTCCCCCTCCTTCCAGGAGACACTCTAACTGCCCTGGGATGCATCCACCAGATGTCTCCATTTAGTTTCCAGAATTCCCATACCCAATACTGTCACAAGAAGCAGATTTGCAAACTGGAAGATGGATTACCCAGACTAGATGTGCAAAGTTGCATATGTGTTTCCTAGAAGGGCCTTGTGGTTTTATTTTATGCAATTCAGTAGTGTGATCCTTGCTGAAAAATAACCAGGCTGCTTATAATTATTTTTTCTTGACACAGGACTTTGCAGATGGAAGAATCTTATGTTTAGCTTTAGTGACTCTTTCTACAGAGAAAGAAAACTGGATTGTAGCAGGAACACAGTCTGGTTCTCTGTGGGCATTCAACACAGAAGATGAAAAAAACAAACACCGTCTTCATAAACTGTCAGATTCTGTTACCTGCTTATACTGCAACTCTTTTTCAAAGCAAAGGTATCATTTAGAGTTTAAACATTAGGAGTTACACTTAATTAGACTTCACAGCAGTTCGCTGGTTGTACATGCAGACACCTGTATTATGTGTGCAGCTACATACTGTGCACATGTGTTTACTTGTTCACAGGCAGAGTATAAGTATTTTTTTTGGACATGTGGCCTGTGTTCACTTTTAGTGATCAATAAAGCCCTGATCTGCCAGATACTTCTGTGGGGGTTTTTTAAATGTTTTTTAATACGTATATTTTGATGAGGCAATTCTGGAATTCATAATTTCATTTCAGCAAACAGAATAATTTTTTCCTGGTGGGAACAGCTGATGGCAAAGTAGCAGTTTTTGAGGACCAAGCAGTAAAGGTAAATTTAACATACACAATTCTTTCTGCAAAAATGTAATCTGTAATATGTAAAGTAATTACTTCTAATTGCTTTCTTTCATGCACTTTACAAAAATAAAAAAGGGATGGAAGGGGGCTCTAAAACCAAAACCCAGAGGCACAAATGAGCTATAATGGTATAGAACATCTCTCCTTTTGTGTGTTTATAAAACATATGTTCTTATTTTGTCAATTTCTATATTGCCTTGTATAAGTACATATTGTATTTTCCAATGGAGGATGGATATATAATATTTATTTATTTATTTTTACAGGGCAAGGATGTTGCACCTTTGAAGATATTAACCATAGGGAATGTTAGCACACCGCTTATGTGCTTTAGTGAATCCACATGTGCATCTGAAAAAAACATAGTTTGGGGATGCTGTGGAACAAAGATCATATCATTTTCTAGTGATATATGTATTCAAAAATTGATTGAGACAAAGACAAGTCAGCTGTGAGTTTTTTATGTTAATGTAATTTGGTGATTCTTGTTTTCGTTAACATTTTTTCTCAGTGTTTTGTTCAAGAGTCCTGTTATGTAGCTTCTTGTTTGTAAATAGCTTTCATAATATTTCAAAATATACATTTCATAATATTTAAAGAGTATAAGATCAACTGATTATTTAATATATTTCTTCTAGTTTCAAAGATTAAGTAATATATAGATCAGCCCGTTATTTTTAAATTCATCAAGGCTTGTTTTATTTTTAGGCTGCACGGGGTCTGTAATTGTAGGCAGAACTTACCTATTATGAATATATGGTACATTTAATATATATAATATATATTTTCCCCCTTTCTTAGATTCTGTCACAAGGCTTACAGTGATGCAAACATTATTTCAATAGCAGTAGACAAATCTATCTACTTGGCTAAGAAAAACAGCCATTTTGTAGAAATTTGGGATAAGAAAACTGAGAAACTTGGTGAATTAATTGACTGTGCACATTTTCTAAAGTAAGTGTCTTATTTTATACTGTTGGTATTTTAATAGATGAATAGTGTATTCTACTGAAATAATTTATCTAATGAAATACTTTGTATTTTGGGGTTGATGGGAAGGGAATCACTGGTGAGACCAGTTCTGTTGTCAGGCATGGCTTTTCTTTCCTCTGGTCCTAAGTTTTGGACTGGTCCAGACTAGGAATGTTAAGGACTAGTCAACTAGCCAATAAGCAAATGCTTATTGGATAGTCGACTAGTTGCTCCCCTTCCCCCGCTGCCTCTATCAGAAATGCCGCAGCGTTTCAAAGGAGCAGCGCCGTAGTGAGCCCGGGATCAGCTGTGCGGCTCTGCCCCTTTGAAATACCACAGTGCTGCATGGAGCCCGGAATCAGCTGAGAAGTCCCCAGCTGGTCCCGGGTTTCGTGCAGTGCTGTCCCTTTGAAAAGCCATGGTGGCCTTTCACAGGGGCAGCACTGCTTTATCGACTAATCGAATAGTCGATGCAAAAATGCATCGACTATTCAATTAGTGAATTACATGCTACTTAACATCCTTAGTCCAGACAAGCTCTTGGGGATTTTTCCAAGGTCTTCATTCTTGAACTTCTATTAATTTAAACATTTTTTTTCACTGACAAGATCTGACTCCACATGAATGCAGATACAAGCATTCTTGTCTGCATCCTTTGTTCCATACCCACATTGAAAACACATGCAACATATCTCAAAATTTCAGATAAGGTTGTTTAATGTTGCTGTCATTTGCTCCTATCCTTTGGAGCCTAACCTTGCAAGATATTGAATGCCTCCTGGAAGAGCTGCATGCCCCCAAATCCCATTGAACTCCAGAAAATGAGAAAGTGACATTGAGATGAGGGCATACCAGGAGTTACCCTGTGTATACTCTGAAGCACAGGACTTCTGCTTTCAAAAAAAGAGATTCTAAGATGGCAGAAGTGATCACCATTAGTATTAATCCATGCTGGAATCGCTTTTCCTCCAGTGTATAAAGAAGATGTACTGGATCCTCTAAGGACCAGAACTGTAACACATACACTATATGCAACAATCTACAACTACGTACATATGGTACACACACAATAATATGTATGTATATTAATTGAAATCAAATCCACTTATACTCATAAAACTAGTAGCACATTGAAAGAGGAAATCCTAGCTCCTAAAGGGATTGCATGGGAGGGGAGGGAGGCAGGGGTTTAATCTCTTTTGATCCTTATTGGAATTTCACCGTGCCAGTCTTTTTCAAATATGAGACAGTTCAGGGAAGAAAGGTTTCATTTCAGAATTTCTTTTGTCCCCAGTGCATAAACAATACTCATTATTTTAGGTGACTTTGGTTAGCAATCCAGAGTCCCCCCTCCCCTTTCAAATTACGTGGGCTACACAAGCCTACTTAATTTAACTCTTTGTATATACTTATCTTCACATCTAACAAAGCAAGTGAAAATGGGTACTGTGTGTCAGGGCTGTTTCATTTTCAGTGTCATCCTGTGCTTTAAAAGACTAGAACAGGGAATTATCCAAATGCCACCTTGAAAGTCAAAGAGAAAGGAGAACTACCCATGTCCAATGTTCAACCCTGTTCAGGTTGCTCAAGTTAAGACTAATGGTTTTTATAACTTCAGTATTTAACTTGAAGCTAGTTAAGTTGGGATTCATGCAGCCAGCGTTCAAGGTTTCCTCTTAAGTTTTTTTTTTTTCCATCCTTGGGCAGAATACATTTTGTTATGTGCACTGAGGAATGTACAGATGTGCACCACAAATAGAAACATGTGCTCTCCACCATGAGCAGCTGTGGGTGTTTTGCTGATCAGTTGAGTGGCATCTGAATTTCTGCTGGTGGCTGCCCATCGTTCAGCTTATAGGGAACACTGACTTCATTGATACTGGATTTAATATTTTTGTCCAGCACAGGAGAGTCATGGGAAATGCCCATGCATGCAAGCAATTTTTAATACAGCATCTCTTCATATTTTTAGGGAGGAAATGGTGAAACTAAATAAAGAATCAAAACATACAGTGACTTATTCTGGAAGAGTGAAGACGATCTGTCTGCAAAAAAATACTGCCCTCTGGATAGGAACAGGGGGAGGACATATCCTGCTGCTTGATCTATCAACACGTCGTCCTATGCGAATAATACATGATTTTTGTGACTCTGTTCGAGTCATGATGACAGCCCAGCTAGGTAAGTATTCCAAAAAAACACTTTCTTTATATCAAGTACAGAATTATTGACAATTCTTGTTGGACATGACATTCCATGCACTAATTAGAATTTTCATTGTTTTTCATTCACTTTATTCTGCATGTTTAATCTACATTCTTATGTGAGCAAACACTGAAGAATCTGCTATTGGTGCTCAGATGTGATCACAGTGGCTCCCACACTTTCTCTAGGGAAGCCCCACCTGTGATGAATAGGCTCTTTCCCCCAGCCCCTTTTTGTACTGGCCCCCAGCACATTTGCCATCACCTGTCTGTCCATTTTCTTTCTCCTGCTCTGCCTGTTTTCTCACTTTATTAATTCTCTCCCTCTTCTCCTCTTTTCTCTTTCTTGCTGCTTTCTAGTTGTTCTTTGTGGCTCCCATTCAGCAGAACTCTAACTGGCACCCCCACAGGGCAGAGTTACTTGTGCAGTTTGCAGTTCAGCTGTGTGAAGCAGAAGTAGGCGATAGGCGCTTGGGTTAGGGGACTGCTGCCAGAGACTACAGCTTTGTACATATGAGCTACTTCTGTGGCCATAGGCCCCTTACTGTGAGCCACTGTGAAAAGTAGGGACTGAGGGTGGGTGTTTTTCAAGGAGTTATTTCTGCTTTATACATAGGCACTGGGCACATTTGCAAGGGTCTTGATTGCCCCCCCTTCCCCAGCACCTCGCTTTAAAACTTTAGCCGCCACCACATGGGCGGCTGGGGGTGAGAGGGCGGGGCCTGGAGAGGGTCCTGGGCCTTGCCCCCTCCCTCCCAGCAGCCAGGGGGGAGAGAGAATTGGGCCTGGCAAGGGGCCTGATCCCTGCTTTCCCGCCCACTGGGGGGAGAGTGCGGAGCCTAGCGAGGGGCCTGAGAACCGCTCCCCCTGCCTCCCATTGGCACCACCCCCTAATCTGCAGTATATTTTAGAGAGTTTGTATTTGGTCCAGAACTCCTCCTCAATGGTAAGAGCTAGGACCAAATTCAGTACGCAGCTTCCTCTCATCATAACTTAAAGCAAGGTCAGGGTTTGGTTGTGCTAGGAAAATGGCAGGTGCCCAGAATGGGATTGCTTCTCATAGAATGAATCAGAATCACCAAAACAACTGCAGTTCTCAAAATGGATATAACTGAGCAAATGTTAAAAAAGACTAAAACAAGATGAGCCAGAAAAATAGAATGAACCTGGAATAGGATTGCTTCTCATAAACCTTACAGAAAAGAGAGAAAACAGAAAACTTTGGAGTAGTGCTCTGTTTTGGCACAGTTAAATCAATGCTTGTTTGAAAACTAGAAAAAATGTTATTTTAAACCAAATTCACTACAGCCTTTTTTTTGTTAAAACATAGTGAAAAGAGTTTATAGGGATGAAGAAACAAAATACACGATGTAATTCCTGAATTACAGACCCAAGCATTGCTGAGTAATCTGCTAATATTCCGTAAGACACAGGATACCTGTCTTCACATGTACACTTGTAGAACATTAATATATTTTCATTGCAATTTTTTCTTTATTCTACCATTGGGGTGGGTGGATGTAAATGAAGATTATAATGTATAATATGTATGTAATTTATCCTTGGTCTTTGATAAATTTCTATATTAAATGGGAGTGCACATACACTGCATTTTTTCATGCCACTTTGGTAATGTTTAATTATGATATTTTCTAACAGAAAATTATATAAGATACATTAGTTTACGGAAATCTTCTTTCTCTCTTCCTTCAGTGGTGCTTGTAAACTGTTTCTTCTGGTCTTTCATAAAATGAAATCCAAATATTAGTTAAAATTAAAATGTAACATTTTTCTTTTGAAAAGGGAGCTTCAAGAATGTCATGCTGGTTTTGGGGTACTGCTACAAATGTAATGAAGACAACAAACATCAGAAAGGTATCTGGTAACTTATTTTACTAATCAATGAGAATTATGTTGTAAAAAATCTTGTACTTTTTTTTTGTCAAGATGTCTGTTAGATATCATTTGATAATATCATTTGATATATTTCACTGCAGTTTTTTTTGTTGCTTGTGTGTTTCTAGACTCATGCCAAATTGAACTTGTAATGTATAACAATCTCATATTAATATGAAATTAAATATATTAGAGATGAGTTGATTTGGATAAAAAAATAACCAGACAAATCTTTACTCAGAATTCTAACTGAACCAGAACCTCTTTTAAGGTTCCTGGATTCTAAGGATACGTCTAGACTACAGAGTTTTGTTGACAGAAGTTTTGTCGACAGATACTGTCGACAAAGCTTCTGTCGACAAAGAGCGTCTACACTACATTCAGTTCTGTCGACAAAGCAAGCTGCTTTGTCGACATGGCAGTGTAGATGCAAGGACAGTTTACATGCAATAACGTTATGTCGACAGAACTCAGCGGTAGTGTAGACGCAGGTATAGTTTTGTCGACAAAAGTCCACTTTTGTCGACAAAACTCTGTAGTCTAGACACACCCTCACTGTAATAAAATTATTTGCCTTGTTACTGTGTGTAACAGTATCCAAAATGATACCTATAGTAATCAGAATTGAGGCTAGGGGGCCTCGTCTTACAAGCCTTTTTCACGCCAAGTAGTCCTTTCATTTCCTTACTTCACTGAAACCAATGAGACTGCTTCATGGAGAAAAGACTCACTCCGTGCATAAGGATTATAGGACTGAGCTTACACCCAATGTAGTCTGAGCCATGGCAGGTTTAAGATTCAGAGGTATTTTAATTCTGTTTTCTGATTTCGGCTTGATTCTCATTTACACTAAAGCTCATCCAGATCTATTATTTCTAACTAATTTTAACTGTAGTAGTCTGTAACTTTTTAAAAACAACTAGTAGTCCTCTGGTAACTTAGAGACTAACAAATATATAAGTTAAATGCATATTTTATATATGTGTTAAATACATAATTATATATATGCATTTAACACCTTATTTACATCAAAAGCTAAGTATGGGACACTTCCAGCTCACTCAATTAGCCTCATTAGCACCGGTACTACTATTGACTGGTAATTTTTTCCCCCTTCCTTTTCTGTTATAAATTCTGGCTTCCTAGTCTTTCCAGTTCAGCTTCCAGCTCAAAAGAAGTGGGTTTTGCCCACGAAAGCTCATGATTGATAGAGAGATTTGTTAGTCTCTAAGGTGCCACAGGACTACTTATAATTTTTTTTTAAAGATTCAAAATCACATCTCTAATGCAATACAGGTTGAACCCTTCTGGTCTGGGACTCTGTGGTCTGGCAACATCTGTGATCCACAGGATGACGGATGTTGCTGAACCAGAGAGCTGCAGCCATTGGGATCGGGGGCAAGGAGTGGAGCAGATCCACTGGCCGGGTGACCAGCAGCCAGGAGTGTCCAGGCAGAGCTTGTGGAGCTGAACCAACGGCTGGGGGACTGGGTCTGGAGCTGGGCCAGCAGCCCAGGGTCAAGGAGCCCTGGTGGGGAGGGCCAGCAGCAAGGTTGATGGCTCTGAGGGAAGCCCAGTCAGGAAGCTGGCAGCCCTTAGGGAGAGCCCAGAGTTCGGCAGCAGAGGGTCCAGAAATGACCTCCCTTGGTCCAGCGACCTCCCTTGTTCGGGACCAGTCAAATCCTGAGGGATTGTCCAGGGAGGTCCAACTTGTAATTGTATCTGAAGAGTACTTTTACATTGTTTTATTTTTATTTTTACAGAAGTGCAGTCATGTGTGTCTGTGTGGGACATTAAGCTGCCCCATGAAGTACAAAACCTGAAAAAGCACATTGAAGTGAGACAGGAATTAGCAGAAAAAATGAAAAGTTTTTCTTCAGATTAAGAAGTGGAGAGTCACCTTGTTTCCCAGTTTTCCTTTGTTTTAAACTTTCACTCTATATTACATTGCATTTTTTGTTAAAGAAAAAAAGGGAATATTTTCTGAAGAGAGTGACTGTCATCCTTCAAAATCATGAAATAATGAATATTTGTATTTATTTTCAAGGAGTGAAAACTATTCACTCAGGTTTTTTTTCATCCTTAACAGAATTGTGTCCTTATTGCCAAAATCTACTTTCAGCAACCCTGATATAATTACAAAGTACTGTATCTTCACTGGCATTTTTCTGATATTGATTATACCACATAAATCCAGATTAAATCCAGAGGATTGGATTCTGCTTCTACTTACATCCATGTATATGCAGAGTAATTTCCTTAAGTTGACACTGTAAATGAGACCAAAGTTTAGGCCTCACTCTGTATACTGCTGCCTGCATGTATGAAGCTCACTGGTAGTTAATGTTCTTAGTTAAACTCGTATTTAATAATTTTGACTACATGAAGGAAAACATTGTCCATTGTATGGTGAATAGTACAGCTAATTGATGGTATTTATACAGCCTAGTTTAAAAATAAAAGGCTGAATAGGTCAGGCTTTTTTCTTCCTATGTACATTAGAAATGTGGCAGTTTTAGTCTGTTCATAAAGGCTGTGCATGGCAACAGCAAAGACAATTTCAGAATGAAAGAGCTGGTGAAAATAGTGCCTTGTTTCATTACGGGTGTATGCCTGGCATTTGGCAGTTCATTCTCATTCATAGAAACACTATCATTTCATAACTCATTCACACATGTAACTCTACCAATCACTTTGCATGGTCAGAGGGTCAAATACTTGTTCTGAAAGTTGCTGTAAATAAAACACAGAATATGGTATGATATGGCACTTCTTGGGTAGCCATCCAGTGTGCTATAAAGTTCCCATGGCATATTCATGCAATAGAATGGTCCTGTTTGCTTATCTTAATCTGAAAAAGAATGAAAACTTTGCATGCATGGTAAATATGAATACTAAGTTTACCATCCAGCCGTGTTATGAGGACCTTATAGTGATACTTTTGTAGTATGTAGTGGAATCTGCAGGCATCCAAGAATAAGCTACTTCTTGCCTTGTGTAGCCCCACTGTGAGGCTACTTGTACACATTTACACCTGCCTTTATTCTGGAGATACTATTTTGTTGCTCTGTATCAATGCACCCAGTCCTCTGATAGCATGCATTTAGTGCCTTACTGCCCTCTTTCATACTACTGACAGATGTCTTTCTCTAACTATTGGACCAACAGCATCTTCACCATAGCAAACCTTCAATTCCAGGGAGCAAAAACCCCAAAGTCATTCTGAAATTTGTCCCCTGCGGAGCAGAGCAAGGTATTGCCACCAAACAAGTCTTTTCCCTCCCCCTTTTACAATTATAAATAATTCCTGAAATAGGACAACAGAGTGCATAGAACTTTCTCAAAATGAATCACTATTTGGTTATTTGAATTCTTTTCATGTGTGCACTTTTTTTAATGTGTTTGTTATATTATGTGCTATGAGTAATGCTATTTATATTGGATTTTATAACTCAAATATATTATTTTTATCAAAGAAATAAACTTAAATATTTGATATTTTGCATGCTGAAGTCAGTTTCTGTGGAGCTGAGATCCGACCACTTATGTCTAGTAGTCTTATCAAATTTGCAGCCATGAAAATTGAGTCATGGACAATGAAATCTGGTCTTTTTGTGCAACTTTTACCTTATAGTATAGGATGAAATGTATACAAAAGTACACCATGTTTCTCAAACCAATAGTCCTGACCCACAATGGGGGCACAAGCCTACCTATTGTGTGAAGGGAGTATCAGACTATTCCCACCCTTACTTCTCCATTGTTGAGGGAAGTGGCACTGCCTTCATAGTTTGATACCTGGCCAGTGGCAACTGCTCTCCAACCATCCAGTTTTGAAGACATCAAAGAAGCAGAGCTGTCTCATCTGAAAAAGTGGGTTGTGCCCACGGAAGCTCAAGATACCATCTACATGTTTTGTTAATCTTTAAGGTGCTATTAGACTATTCATTGTTTTCCCACTTTGGGAGGGTCCAACTCTTCATGGGGACATGGAATCACGGCACCCTGAGGTGGGTTTAGGAGATTAGTAGGAGACCTGGCACTGCACTCTTGAGCAGTGGCAGGAAGCAGATCAACTCAGCCTGCTTCACTCCATAGGCTTCGAGCATCATTCAGGGAAGGGAATTTGGGAGAAGGGGTGGAATGGAGACAGGGAGAGGTGAAGCAGGGGCAGGAGAATGTGGGGCCTAAGATAGATGGTCTATGTATCCTTTATCCTTCCTTAGTACATGGGGCTGGATTAGATAACCTCAAGGTCCTTCCATTTATGTTTCTTTGATTCTGTGCCTCTATAATTTTATTATCATGACCTATATAGATAATAGTATATCTTTAATTTTCCAAGTCTGACTATATTAAACTGGGAAGCTTAAAATTTAAACAGTAAAAATATTTACAACTTATCTCTTTAGCAGGAACTGAATACTTCAGCTTATGTTGACTCGAATTGTTTTAAACTTTTCTGAATATTAATTTCAGTCTAATTCAGATGAGAACCAGATTTTTCTGGAGGTACTTGCAGGAAATCAGGCAAGAAAAAGCATCTGTGATTGAAATTCTTGTAAAAGACCCTTAATGAAAAAACAGTGAACATATTTGGACTGCTGTGACGTGACCATTTCCTGCAGGGCTAAATGAATTTCCATTAAATGTTCTGCTGAATATTCTATGACATGGAGCTCCTGTACAGGACCACATTCTCCCAGAACAAGTGTTATCAAAATGCAAACAAGGGAGAGTGTGGGAATATTTGAAAATATGTAGGCTTATTATAACTCTTTAGGGAGAAAGTATCATCTTGGGGTGTATGGCTAGACTGCAGGGGTTTTTGGGAGATATCCCGAAAAAACTCTGCTGCGTCCAGGGAATGCGTTTGCTCTTCCGCTTCTTTTTGCGGTAGGGCAAATGTGCTCTTTCTGAAGCCCCCTGTATTCCTCATTCCACAAGGAAGAAGGGGGGCTTTTGAAAGATGTTGGGTTTTTTCAAAATTTGGCCCAGTCTAGACGGACTAAATTTCAGAAAAGCCTCTTCCAACAAAGAATCGGAAAAAGATATGCAAAATGTGCTCCGTATTTTGTGTATCTTTTTCCGATAGATCCTCACAGTCTAGCCATACCCCTACAGTCAGAAGTCCCTCAGAAGTTTTAATGGCATGTCCAAGATCACACAGAAAAAAGATTGGCAGAGCTGGAAACAGAAACCAGATATCCTAGTTTTCATACCTGTGTTTTAGTCACAAAGTGAATTTTAGTCCTTCTCTTTTCAGTAGTACAGGTTGTGCTGAGTTATTGGATATTTCCTCAATCTACTTTAAAAGCTCTAGCACTGTAAGAGGTGTTTCCCTCATACAAAATATCACCTCTAGCAAAGAGTCACTAGGAAAAGGGGAAAACTCATTTTCTCTGGTATCATGCACAGGACTAGAATACGTAGAAAAATAAATATTTTCACCTTAGAGTGTAAAACTGCAGCACATAAAGATATTTAACATGCATCCATAAGGGATCAAAACAGCTATGCAGAATAATACTGACAGAGGTTTGGTTTTGTTTGTTTGTTTTTTTAACATCTCCATACAGGAGCATGTACACTTTCTGGAAAGAGTTTTCAGGATCTTAAACTGCTAGTTGTTTCTCTTTCTAAATGTAGCATTTTATAGTGTGATTGTGAAGGATTCAGAGACTCTGGAAGATTGAGGCTGTTAATGCAATTAGAAATGTAAAAACTGGAACTTTTTCTACTTCATAGGAAATTCCACCGTTTAAAATAAAAATTCCAAATAGGAACAAATGCAGAAATTTCAAAATTTCAGACAAGACAAAAAAATTCTGGAAAACTTGATTTGGGACCATGGGGAGCTTTGAGGTTCTCTGTAGGAGACTCCCCACTCCTATGACCCAAAGCCCTAGAAAGCAGTAAAATAACAAAGAAACAATGAAGGTGGGGACTCCAGGCCTAACTAAAGAGGCCTCATGGAAGCAGCCAAATAGATCCCAGCAGGTTCATATGAAAGGAGCTGCAGGACCTTAACAGGTCAGCTTAGGGCTGGGACCAGAGGAGAGAACACTCATCTCTGGCCTGGTGATAGAGAAGAACCTTAGGATACTAGCCTTGAACTAGGCCTTGAGATGAAAGGGAGCTGGTAGGAAGAGGCCCAGGGAAATAGTAGATTGGAGCATGTGACTGTTGTGTATAGAGTGCATGGGTTGGTAGCCGGAGTAGAGGGAGGAGTAAAGGGTTCCCCTACAGGCCACAGATAAAGTAGCATAAACCCCAACAAAGCCCTGAATTTAAAGGACCCAGATATCAGGCTGAAGACCATAGTGACAGGAAAAGACTGTTTTGCAGTGGGTGCTGTCTGGGGTTAGTGTCTCACTGACTTCAGTTGGTTCTGGTTCTGAGGGAAGATACGGAAGCATTTAAACATTCAAACATCAGCTTGATTTCTTTTTAATGAAAGACAAAATGGACGTTATACAAACAAACCCTTTGGGTTTGTTCATGACAAGACAATTATTTTCTTTGTCCAAACTGATTTATACACAGTTCTGTAGGAGAAAGAAAGAGCATGAAGCATGGGCCTGGTGCTTGAACCAAAGTAAGCAAAAGTTATGCTATGGCTACGTCTAAACTGTGGCACTATTTCAAAATATAACAGGCTTGCTATTCCCTATAAACACACAAAACAGGGCATTAGACACTCATTTCACTCTTTCATTCCAGGGTACAGATAGATAATGAGAGAGATTTCCCTCCATGCTCAAGTTGTTGAATGGCATTTTAGTTGTGGAACTCACGGGACTAAACCCCTTGTGCAGTATTTTGGAACAATAAGGGCACAAATACACAGCAAGGCAAAAGTTGAATAAAACTTGAGCTACATCAATTGCATAGCTTACGTCAATTTTCCCACACAGCTTAATTTTCCCACACAGCAGGAAGTTGAAGAAAGAACACTCTTCGACTTCCCTTACTCCTCATAAAATGAGGGTTACCAGACGTCAGAGTAAGAGGTCCTCCAGCTCGACATTATTTTGAAGTAATGGCTTGCAGTGTAGACACGCTCATGAATAACTAGTGGTGGCCCGTCAATACAGGTGAACTAGGTGGTTTCCTAGGGCACCAAGATAAATGGCCGTTGAGGGCTTTGGAGGTGGTGGCGCCAATAGCACGCCGATTGCATATTTTGCCTAGAGTGCCAGTTGCCGGCAGCTCATCTAGGGCCACTCCTGTAAATAACACTGCTGCGTAGACATAGCCTGAGAGTTATTTCCACACTATGCTTTGACCCAGTGGTCCCCAACCTTTTGAGGTTGTCGGGCGCCAGGGGGCGTGGCCGTTCACCCGCCGGGCGCCAGGGGGCGTGGACACTTCCGGGGCTGGGGCCCCCCCATAGCCACGCACCCGGGGGGGCCGGGGCCCCCCCAAGCACCCCGCAAGTGCCACGCGCCTGGAACCAGCGCTTCCCCCTCCCCCCTGCAAGCACTGCGCGCCCGGGGCCGGGGCTGGGGCCGGTGCTTCCTCCTCCCTCCTGCAAGCGCTGCGCGCCCAGGGCCGGCGCTTCCTCCTCCCCCCTGCAAGCGCCGCGCGCCCAGGGCCGGGGCCGGCACTTCCCCCTCCCCCCTGCAAGCGCCGCGTGCCCGGGGCCGGCACTCCCCGCAAGCGCCGCGCCATGTGCCCGGGGCCAGGCCAGCCCCGAACACCTGGCGGGCGCATGCAAGTACCCCTGTGGGTGCCATGGCGTCCGCGGGCACCGTGTTGGGGACCACGGCTTTGACCACTAAATCCTTAATCCCTCAAAGATTGCTGCAGGGGTAGCGGCTGATTTTGTACAGTAGAGCATCGTTGCTTTTTCGGAAATTCAAAGGCCAGTGTAGACAGCTCGCAGCTTATTCCAGAAAAGCGGCTGATTTTCCGGAATAAGTGGCCCAGTGTAGACACAACCATTAAGTGGCATGGAATATTGCAATGCTTCATTTGCATAATTAATTAGCAGCCTCTTTTGTGCAAGAAGCTTTTGCACTAAAAGGAGCTTTCTAGATGGCTCCTTTTTGGGCAAAACCCCCTCTTGTGCAAGAGCTGTTCTTTCTGAAAAAACGAGGAAAAGTTTTCTTTACCTAACTTAACAAAAAATGAGCTATCTAGGATCTTTTGAAAAAGCCTGCCATTTTCGAAAGAACCATGTCTGGACCGCAGTTTTACTTTTGAAAGAGCGTCATGATGCGATTATGCAAATGAAGCACTGGATATTTAAATCGCTGCTTCATTTACAATTTCGACGTGTCTAATTTAATCCCTCTGTCAAAAGAGAGTTATAGTCTAGACACAGCCTGAGAAACACTTCTTGTCAGGTGGTTAAACACTGGAATAAGTTGCCTTGGGAGGTTGTGGAAGGAATCTCTAGCTCTGGAGATATTTAAGAGTAGGTTAGCTAGATGTCTAGATGGAACTGGGTCCTGCCGTGAGGACGGGACTGGACTCAATGACCTTTCAAGGTCCCTTCCAATTCTAGTGTTCTATGATTCCCACTCCAGGTCATCATGGGGTCGCTGGCACCTGCTGCTGTCACTGGGTTGGGAGGATGATGCAGGAGGTGGTGGACACATCTCACTCGCAGCTGGCCCAGCTATGATGAAAAGAGCAAAGGGCAGTCATCTCAGGAGACATTGTGCACAAAGCCTAGCTCCTGTCAGTGTGCTGACACTGAAAGGCGTCCGTTCAGATGATGGTGAAGTGCTTTGAGCAAGGCCATCTGTAGTCTAGATAGCAGCGCTGTCCTGCAGGGGCATGGATGCCTTAGGGGAGCCTTACTAACCCCATGTCCTGGGGACAAGCAGGCATGGGTGAAGGGGGGGCTGGGGGAGGGCTCATCTTCCCTCTGTGTCCCACACACATCAGGTCAAACACTGACAACATCCTACAGGGAGAGGCTTTC
Source organism: Pelodiscus sinensis (assembly GCF_052426305.1). Classification (NCBI taxonomy): domain Eukaryota; kingdom Metazoa; phylum Chordata; order Testudines; family Trionychidae; genus Pelodiscus; species Pelodiscus sinensis. The sequence goes on along the minus strand of NC_143052.1, from coordinate 29,415,744 downwards.
TACCCATGCCCACTGGAGAAGGGAGGGGGAGCATTTCGGGGAAGGTGTGTGTGAGCAGGGTGCTACTGGCGTCCCTTCCACTTCCTTCCTCCCACAGGGGATCGATGGCTTCCCCGTCATGCTTGACTGGGAGTAGATGCTACCTGAGGGGGCAGGCATGACCATGTGCCGTGTGCTGCACTACTGTGTGTTTCCCTGATCCCAGCCTCCTTACTGGTGACTTGTGGTGGGAAGGTGCCCCCACCATGGAGCTGGGAGTAAGGCAGGCCTGTTCAGGAACCTTGTGAGAAGGAGCGCAGGGTTCCTGTGTGAGAGCCTCATGGGGCTGCCTGCACTGGCTGCTGTGTGATCCCCAGACGGAGGAGCAGCCAGCCCCTTGTTGCCCACTGCCTTCCCCTATGTGTGTCATGGGGAAGTAATGGCACTCACCTGAAGTGCCTTCCCTGGCCTCATCCAAGTCAAGGGAGACATGGGGGGGGGGGAGGGTAGGGGACAGCTCCAGGCTGAAGCTGAGCTCTTGGCTGGCAGGCAGTGTCAGTGCTGGCTGCCCCCTCCCTGCTCTCATCCTCTGCCAGCTCCTCCTCCTCCTCCTCCACAGCCCCATCCTTATGGAGGCTGAGAATTGGTGTGGCCAGACCAGAGTCCACAACAAGGGAAGGGGAAGGTGACCTGACCCCCCCTCTCCCAAGATGGCATCCAGCTGTTTGCCGTAGCAGCACATGTGAGGTGCCACCCCAAAGCAAGGCCTTTACTCCCCACCCTCTGTGTAGGCCTGCTGGTGTTCTTTGCCTTTCACCTGGACCTGGTCCTAAGCCTGGCAGTGCCCCTTCTTGGCCAGGCTGGTGGCCATCCAGCCATAGACTTTAGCATTGTGCCTCTTGGTGCAGCGTTCCTGGATGTTGGTCTCATCCCCACAGACCTCAATGAGCTTGAGGGTCTCCTCGTCAGTCCTGGAGGGAGCCCTCCTCTTTTGCTCCTGCCCAGGGGCTTCAGAGGTGGCTGCCAATGTGCTTGCAGCCATGGGGGGGGGGGCTCAGTGGGAGTGCTGGGGTCTGCCATGGCAGCAGGGAAGGCTGTGCATGACTCCCCCACATGATTTCTCACCACCAGCACCTCCTACCTGGGGCCTTCATGCTCTGCTTGTTCCCTCCCCGTCCCACATTACCTGGCAGGGAGCACGGGGATCTGTCCCTCAGCATGGGGATCCACTAATGCCTTCTCCCAGGCAGCTTCTGGTCTCTCAGCCTGCCTGGCATCCCAGGTAGGCACCATGGTCAGAGGCTGCCTGGGCCCTTGGCCATGTCTCTTCCCTCCCTTTATTTATAGTGCAGTGGGGGGAAATCTGACTCTCAAACTTGATTGCCCAGAGGACTAAAAGTCAGCAACCCATGTGATACTTCTGCCAGCCTTCTAGAGCACAAGTCAAGTGGGGAGATGGGGGCTGTGCCTAGACTGCAAAGCGTGGGTCTTGGCTTGACTCAGGCTTGGGCCCTCGCTCGCTCTCAGGGGATTCCTGGATCCAAGGACTGAGCACAATGGGCTCATCTACACTGGCCCCTTTTCCAAAAGGGGCATGCTAATTTCACAGGTCGTAATAGGGAAATCCACGGGGGATTTAAATATCCCCCAGGGCATTTAAATAAAAATGTCCGCCGCTTTTTCCCGCTTTTAGAAAAGCCGGAAAAGAGTGTCTACACTGGCCCCAATCCTCCGGAAAAAAGCCCTTTTCCAGAGGATCTCTTATTCCTACTTTGAATGTGCTTTGAAGTAGGAATAAGAGATCCTCCGGAAAAGGGCTTTTTTCCGGAGGATCGGGGCCAGTGTAGACACTCTTTTCCGGCTTTTCTAAAAGCCGGAAAAAAGCGGCGGACATTTTTATTTAAATGCCACGAGGGATATTTAAATCCCCCGTGGATTTCCCTATTACGACCTGTGAAATTAGCATGCCCCTTTCGGAAAAGGGGCCAGTGTCTGAAGGAGGAAGAGAGAGAGAGGCTTGAGGCTGTGTTTTGAGCTCCGGGCTTACCCTGCAGTATAGAAAAAACTCTCCCTACCTTTATGGCTCAGTGTCTGCATCTCCAAAGTGGGGGGTTTAATTATGAGCTAACTTTTGTAAAACATGCAGCTACCCCTGTTGAGGGGCATTGGCGGGGTAGCCGGCATGGGCAGTGCAGTGTCTGCATCTGAGCTGTAGATAAGCAAAAGGCTTTCCATCTCCAGGCTTGCCTGGAGCGTGATAGCCCCAGCCTTTCAGCACAAGGTACAACAGAGGGCACACAATCATCTGTCCATTCTAGTGGGGCTTGTGTTTTAAAGCAGGACTCAAGAATACACAGTAAGATGAAATGCTACCAGACTTGAACATACATAGTTACCATTACGTAGGAGTTACACCAACTTCTGATGCCCAGTGTCAAGAGACCGGTAAGGCCTGTTTATAGTTGCACCTCTAATTCTCTGCAAATTTTCTTACAGTGAAACGCCACCCAGCTGCTGCATATGTGGGTTTTGTGCAGTTGCTGCCTGGGACTTGGGGATGTGTGAAATCCATCCATCCTGCCCACATGCAGGTGCTAAAAGCCACATGGGAGCTGATGGCTCCTGTGTGTGGAAGAGAGACTATGACCCTGCATGGGTCTGTGTAATCACTGACTGCCATGGGAGGAACCAGTGAAGAATTGCTGGGCTCAGGTCTCTTACTGTAGGCACAGCCTGGCTGTTGAGTACAGCCATTCAGACATGCTGGGCAGAGCACAACAGTCAGATCCTTCCCTGCATTGGCACCCGTGGTGGGGGCAAGCAGAACGATCGGTAGTAGCGTGTCCTCCCCTCTAATAATGGAACTGCTGGTGACGTATCTGAGGAGGGAAGGAAAGAAATGAAACAGGTTCATCTGAATGCAGTAGGGCATGGGCTCCTTAGTTCAGCACCCGCCCGCTTTCTTGGAGGAGAAGTGAAACCCAGCTGCTTGTGTTGTTCAACTTGAGCATGTGATTTTGACCATTTGCATTTTCAGGCTTCTCTCCACAGGCTGCTTGTCTATCCTCTGACACGGGTATTAAAGACACATTCAACTCTCTGTGTGGCACTGTCCCACTCCCTTAATTTCAGAAACTAGTTGCAGCACTTTCCTATCCCATCCCCCCTTTCATGTCAAGGAGTCTGTGTCCTTCCGCAACTCTTTCCACTCCACACCATGGCAGGTGCATGGGCAACATGCAGTACCCCTTTTCCCTTATACCAAGGTTCTCCCATGTGCACCCTCCGGGCATACCAAGGTTCTTCCATACGCACCCTCTGGGAATCCATGCTCTTCCCATCATTCTTTTCTCTGGGAGAGAAGGTTCAAGATGTCAGTGTTCTCAAACTGTATTGTGAGAACTAGCAGAGGAGAGCTGAGATGGTGGGTGCTGTCACTTTGGGAGTTGTTAATGGCAGCTACTTAACTAGTTCCTTGATCTATGCACAACTACAGGGATGGCTGAACCTGCTAGGACTGTGAATCAGATGCTAGCTACTTTATGTGCCCCCACACAACTTATCCTTGTTCCTGTTTCCTGGCCTTCAGCAAATAAGGTGAATGTGAAGCTTCGAACTTTCCGTGAAATTCTGGAGTTGTTTGGATTCAGTATTGGCTGCTATTATATTGGAAAGACAAACCACCATCAAGTCAAGTGCAGGCCCTTGTTTTGCTTAGTCAACAAACAAAAACCATTCATGTGTAGTCCCTGCAATTTACCAAGGCCCATCAGCCAATCAAATAGCTCCACTTCTAATAAGAATATATTTCATAGTCCAGAAATAAATATTGTTCACACATTGTCACTCCTGCAAATCTTTTATTTCCTGGACTGAAGCCCCAAAAACATTGTTACAATATGAGTGATGACTTCAAAATAGTTTTTCTGTTTTGGTTACTACAGCCATAAATACCCAATGGGAGGGACTGAAAATCCCATTACAGAAATATTTTCAGCACGTTTTTGGAAGGTGTGACAAAAGGGCACATTTCTACAGACCACTGTTTGTGTCTGATACTGGTAATACTGTGGAACTGGGAATGGTCACTGTATATTTCCTTTGTAGATTTGAAAAAAAGTAGTGAGTGAAAATTAAGTTGACAGTAACTGTCAATTCCTAGCACTAGGCAAATGGCAGCCTGGAGACAGTCTGCCCAAGCGCCCAGAGCAAGGGAACACACATACCTGGCCACACACACTGTCACCAAAGCTAACCATTCCACAGCATTTGTAGTGCTTCCACCTGCTTTACAAACCTCTAGCCAGTCCTCACAACAGCCCTGTGAGGTAGGTCAGTATCATCATCACCATTATGTGAATGGGGAAACTCTGGCAGAGAGGAGAATTACTTGTCCAAAATCACTGAGCACAGAGTGACAACTCTATTGTGGCTTAGACCAGACTACTTTCCTTTGCTCCTCACATCCCTTCTCTACCTCTTGTGGGAGGTCACTGAGGGTGTGTCTATACTGCACCATAACTCAAAATAAGATACGCAAATTGTGTATTTTATTTTGACGCTAATTCAATAGCTTATTTTGTCTTTCCGCGCTGTCTGCACAGCACCAAATTTCAAAATAAAGCACCATTCCGAAACACCTCTTACTCCTCCTAGAATGAGGTTTAAAGGGATGTCAGAATAGCAAGCCTGAAATAACGGGCTTGCTGTGAAGATGCAGGATAGCTATTTGGGGATACTCTGGTATCCCAAAATAGCGATGCAGTCACCCGAGAAGGCTGTAATGAAACATCTGGCCTGCAATTTTCTGATAAACACAAAATAGTCAAAGAAAAGTTGCAGGTATCCTAGGAAATGCAGCAATATGCTGCACAGTGTCATCGTACAAACCATCACTCAATGATTGAGTATGTGCAAGTACAAGGTGGGGTGATGGAATGGGGGAAAATCTCTCTTATTTACAAAAAGGGTTCATTAATAAAAATGTGAATACAAAGTTTGAGCCCTAAGCCATTTGCACGGTATCAGGCCCTCAAAGAAAAATCCAGAGGGCTGCTGAGGAAAAAAACCACCCCAACACGCCTTCTCTACCAATTTAATTCCAGTATATAGCCCTATTTGCCCGCAGATCTGTAGGGAATTTCAGCCCTACTTCTTCCCAGCAACCGAGATCATAGAGTCATTCCAATGAGCAAGCCACGAATAAGACTTCTGGCATTTCTTCCTCTATCACAAACTGCCTCATATAACATACAAAAATGAATGGGGCAATGATGTGGCTGCGTTATAAAATAAACCCACGGCGTGGACTCTCAACCATGGACAATCAATGCAGAAAGCTGGCACAATTACATTTTTATTTACCCTGAGGCTGACAGTCAGGCACCTAGAAACACGGTCCTTTTCCCCAGCCTTGCAGAACACTGGCCAGTGTTCTCAGAACAGCAGTGTACTGGTTGGTGTGCTGGAGCCGCTGTGCAACTAGGTTTGACACAAGCCAACAGCAAGTATATTAGGGTATGTCTACACTACCCCACTAGTTCGCACTAGCGGGGTAATGTAGGCATACCGCACTTGCAAATGAAGCCCGGGATTTGAATTTCCCGGGCTTCATTTGCATAAGCGGGGAGCCGCCATTTTAAAATCCCTGCTTGTTCGAGCCCCGTGCAGCGCGGCTACACGGGGCTCGAACTAGGTAGTTCAGACTAGGCTTCCTATTCCGAACTACCGGTACACCTCGTGAATCTAAGATCAGAAACACAAAATCTGTCAGGAGCTAGGAAAGACCTCACTGAAAAAGAATAATCTGCCACCCAAGCCATCAGGAGCATAGAGAACTGAGCCATGGGATTGAAAAAGGAGCAATTTCCATTGCCCTAATGAGTGCTGCCAATCACAATAGCAACCCTGACTAACTCAGGAGTCCCGCTGATCCCTGCTGAGGCAGAAGGCCAAATGCCATCATGCTAGATCGCTGGTGGGACAAATCGTGTTCTTAAAAGGTGGGTGGGAGATGTAGAATACATATGTTCAAGGATGTTTTGTCAAAATACCAGCTTACTCCCAGAGCCCCAATTCCAGGCCAGCAGCCAGCACTAAATGAATTTTGATGGAAGGGTTATTACATAAAAAAATTAATTAACTACCAAGGCAAGACTAAGTGCACATAGTACAATTGCTCTAAAATATTTTCACACTGTGGCGTACTTTAAGGCAGAGGCAAACCTTTTCATGGACCCTTTCCCTCCCAATCAAATAATTTTGATTCCACATCTTTCAATAAGCAGCTAGAGCAGATTAAAAATATTAAGGAACATAAAAGCCATGGGGGTGAGTATTCCAGTACAAAGCAAGGCAATGTAATTGCACTGCCTATTCCTTCCTCCTCCATCGATGGCTTTACTTATTTTTTTTAAGTCGCAATGCTTTCCACTTTGCTTGCTGCCCCATTTTAGATTGCCTGACAGTTTTTTCCTGTCCTCCAATAAAACTGCTGCTCCTCCAGAGTTGGCGTAGTAGACAGAGGATCACAGCTGAGTTTATACCACAGAAATAGCTGTGGCAGACAGAAAGACAATAAGCAGCAAGGTACAGATGTGTTGGCTGTTTTGAGTCAGACAGTCAAGGTAGTCTCTGAAAGCCCAAAGAAAACCTGGCACTAGGATATGGCTAAGAGAACATTATCTCTTCAGAATGAAATGCCTCACAATTGCCATTGAGCACAAAGTGCAAAAGCAGCTCCACCTGGATGGAATTCACAAAACACCACAGGTCCAGGAACATTGAGAATACATATATAGAGCCAACATTACAATGGGCTCCCCAAGTACCCACATCTGAACTCACAAATTAGGCACTTGTGCTTGGATGGTTTCTCACACCAGTGCCCTCCATGCACGTATGTAATTTTCTTAATTCTACCCCAGAAAATGCCCCTTTGCCCCATTTCTTGTAGAAAAGAAAGTCTGAAATAGAATCTCTCCCTTGTCCAAGTGCCCAAATTATTCCCTTCACTTTGCCGTCTCTGAATCCAACCCTGTACTTGGAGCCATAGAGGCACAGGAAGAAAGCAAAGTGGTAGCGAGACTCAGAATCAATTTAGCTGTAATGATGGCAACCACATGCTATAGTGAAGACATAGCCTAACCAGTTAAGTCAGGGGATTTGCAGGTGTTCAGCACTTCTTTAAAAAGAATCAAACCCCAGCTGGCCCTTAAGCTGTCAAGTAGGCTATTTTGGAAAATTTGGCTGCTCATTTCTCCCTGCCCTCATGAGTCCTCTGATTCAAGCTTTGCCAACTGTGTGTCATTTTTACTGCCCTTTATTTCTGCTATAGTCTTCAGCATGCAACAGCAAGAATTAACAGACCTTTTAATAACACTTTATAGTTCTAGAATGTTGTCATCATTTCTGAACTATTCCGTCTCCTTACCTCTTAGAACATAATGCAGTTTCTATGTGGAGGACACCTAAAAACCAACCATTCCGAGGGCTTTCATATGCTTGGAGCATACGTCCAGGGTTGGCAGGAGATTTCTAGCAGTTGGGATGTAGGTTTAGTGTGGACACAATGCTACTCAAATGTTTTACTTGAGATAGCAGTTAACTGAAGAATTGGTCAGGAATCAGTAAGATGAATTTCAATAAAGACAAGTGCAAAGTTCTACACTAAGGAAAGAAAAATCAAATGCACAAAGTAAGGAAAAACTTGGAAAGTATTTGTAGAGAGGACAAGAAGGAAGATTGGGCTGGATATTAGGAAAAACATTTTTAAGGACAGTTAAGTACTGGAATAAGCTTACAGGGGAGGTCATGGACTCCCCATCATTGGAGGTTTTTCAGAATTACATAGGTGTTTTTTCCTATCAGGGATGATTTAGATCAGGGGTGGGCAATAATTTTTGATGAGGGGCAACTCCAAGATTTTGGAAAGTGGTCGAGGGCTTCACTCTTCCATGATATTAATGGAGGAAATGCGGGGTCCGAGATGGAGGTTGGTTGCAGAAGGGAGCTTGGGGTACGGGATGGTGAGGTCTGGGAGGGAGTTTGGGTGAAGGAGGTAGTTGTGACCAAGAACAGAGGACTGGGGTGCAGGGGTTTGCATTGGGACCTAGGGCAGGAAGGGTTATGACCTGGGGCAGAGGATTGGGGTGTTGGATCTGGGATATGGATGCGAGGGGGGGGGGGGGGCAGAGGATTGGGGAAGATAGGCACTGGAGTGCCAGACGCAGGCTCTAGCCAGGAGACTTCTCTGGCTGATTCCTGCTAGCAACTCAGCAGGGTTCTCAGGCAGCCTGCCTGCCTGCCCTTGCACAGTCTGCAGGGGCCATATGTATGTGTGAATAACTACTGAGTCGGGCGGGGGGGGGGGAGGTGCTTCATGTTTTTCAGCAGGAGCTCCCATTGACCAGAAACTAGCCAATGGGATTGTGTTGGGAGCAGGGGCAGCTCGTGAAGCCTCTCTCCCCTCCCCTCCAGGTTCACAGTTATGAAAGAGAAATGGGGCCAGCAACTGTTTTTCTAAGAGATGTGAGGGTGGGGCAAGCCAAGCAGGGAGCCTGCCTAGGGGTCCCCGCTGTGTCTGTGGGCCAGATGCAACCCACAGGCCGTATTTTGCTCAGGCCTGATCTAGATGAACTTGCTGCTGCCTCAGTGCAGGGGGCTGGATTAGGTGACTCCTCGAAGTCCCTTCCAGCCCTACATTTCTATGATTAAAGCTTGAATACTAGTCCAGCAAGTCAATAGGCATAGAGACCTCTCACAAACAAAATGTGCTTCAGACAATTTAAAAAAAGGGGACAAAAATCAACACTGGAATTAATCCAAACAGAAGTTGGAGGGAGAATAGTGTGCTAAAGTGGAAGCAGTTGGACATGCTTAGCGGGAATTTGGAGCTGAAGAACTTGCAAAGAAGTAACATTTAGAATGATTGACTCTCTTAATGGTTTAAATATTCCTTCCTGCAGATGTTTCCTCACACTTGTTTGTGGCAATATGGAATTTATATTTTATATCCTTCTTTGCTCACAATCCTACCAACATTTGCCTAATTCAATAGGGCTTATTTTAAGATGCAGCTTCACTAGCTTCCTGTTTAATCTACCTTCTAGAACACACACTGAACAATGCTAGCATTCATATTGTTCAATGAGGAGCCCCACTCATACTTAGTCCTGCTCTTTTGCCCATCTACACAAAGCAAAGAAGAATTACAAGAAACTGTAGTAATAAGATGGCTTCCATCTACAACCCTTGTGTGCCTCCTTGCATCTACACAGAACAGCCATCTCAGGTATAGTTGCAATGCTAATTAGCTGCAACACTTGGCTCAAGGCCTTCAGCTCAGATCTATCTGAGTTGATATAGACTATAATGGTTTCACTTCAGTTTGGACATGAAGCAACGAGCACAGTAGCTACAACGGTACAACTGGTCCTGACTCCATCCCACATACTGAGCTTTGTATTTGAAAGTTACCAAAAGCCTCTACATGTAGCAAAGGCACAGAGCACTCCAGAAATGTAATGAACAGTTATCACAACTGCAATACAAAACTCATGTGAACACACACTAGACTGGTTCTGTCAAGAACGGCATTACTGTGTGGATACACTACACAGCTGCAAGGACACGTGAGGCACTATGACATGTAATGCAGTCACTGTGTGAAAACTTCCTTGCTCAATATAGCCAACACCTTTGTCTCCCATCGCAGTCAATTTTAATCTATGCTAAAACTTTACCTTCTTCCTCAGATGACCTACCTTCCTCAATAATTTAAACAAACTAAGCACAGACTCTTCCTTTCCCACTCTTCTGCATAATTCTGCACTAGTAGCTTTACACAAATCAGGGTGGTGCAAACCAGTTTATTCTCTATGTATTTATATTATGTTCCTCAGAGAGATCCAAGCACCTTACAAAACATCAGTAAAATCAGAAAATCTGACCATCAGTTGCTTAGGCAGACATTTTATTTTACTCAATTTAGTCCTTTTGAGTGGAAGAGATATGGATATGGTGTGTAAGGCCAAAATCAGCACTAGCTCTTTAAAATAAAATCCCAGAGTGGGTGAGAGTGGGCTGCATATCTATGCCGCTTTTTCTTAATTACATGTTTTGGTCAGTAATCAGCTATAGATTTAGTTCTTTAGTTTCCGTTATGTATTCTAGAAAAAAGCTACAGATGTTCCATTTAATAAAAGAAACCCCCTAAACTTTAGAAGTCATTATAGTGTTAAGTCTTCTCCATCACCTATACTGCAGAGAAATGTTTAAGATTCTCCTCCATTTCCTGTTCCTTGGGGATTGTCTCAAACATACCCGTGGTGGTCTAGCAGACTCATTAGCTGGCTCAATTTTCTTAGTTCTAAAAGACTTTGCTGTACTTAGCCATTTGTTCTTCAATTCTCTGCTCCCTCCTCTTTTCCTGCTGCTGGCAATTAAGCTTTGAAAAATAAAAATGGGGAGAGTACATGTCTGTTCTTGAAAAGCAATAATGTGGCCCACAATCACAAGACATTGATTTCTTTCCTAAGCCATAGCAGAGAGGTGGTTTCTTACGTTCTGGAGGCCAAGTTTAGCAGTGGGATAGGAAAACAGATAACAATTCCAGTCAGTCACCTTTTCAACAGAGATTTACTTTTCCTGGTTCCTGAGCTCAAACACAAAGACAAGTGGATTGTTGCCAAAAGAGTGGCTGTGAGAAGAGACACAGAGAAATACAATTATTCCCTGTTCTGCAACACTCTTGCCTTTTGTACATAGATAATGCTGATACTGGATAAGGGCTGCTACTGCTGCAAATGCTATGGCTCTGGCCCAGTCCCTGAGGGCTCTCCTATTTCAGGATTTACAACAGCCCCCACCTCCATTAGCATAGTAGCTAAGCCTCCTCTACCCACCCTCTAAAACAGATCTCATATCCCCTTTCTGAAAACCACCTTTGCTTGATGCACTGGATGGAACTCTCTGCATGCGCGTTAGCTTTCATAGGTGTTTGCCTGACTTCACAGGCCTGGACTTCCGGATCACCACACTGACACGCCAGTGCCCATGGCAGTTTTCGCAAAGACACTCAGTTTCACTGCAGTTATTGTCTCTCTTCAGCACTGCTTCTGCTAGCTCAAGAAGAGGTTGACATCACAGGGCTTCCTGGCCTCTTTCGACTCCATGTGCACTTAAGAGACACAAATTACACAGACTATTTTTTTAGAAGGCTTGATTTTTGCTGCCCATCAGCACTGTCTCAACATATTGCACAATGTTTTCTTTATTATAAAAATTGTCCTCTGTATCAGGCAGAAAGAAAGAAAAAAAGTTTCCCCACGAGGTGCTAATGCAAACTGTTGTCTGTAATTAGAGGTAAGTGGTTGTTTATGTGGCCATCCGGAAGTAGGACCTAATCAACCGAAACAAAAACATTATTAAATACATTGTTAAAGAATTTCATCCATTGTATTTGCTTTTTTAGAAAATACACATTTCCTCCATTCTCTGCTTTTCTGTATCCTTAAACCCAAAAAAGTGTGTTTGGGGGGGCGGGGGGAGGATGTATTCCTTGTGTAATCACTGTCCTCTTATGACAAATCTGACTGAAGACACATGCTGTTCAAAAGTATTTTTAAAATTTTTTGAACATGCTCTTATGGAAGTTAAGGGGAGCTTTACCATAGATTTAAAACAGGAACAGGATTAGGTCCAACAGGTATATTATTAAATTAGAATTAGCTAACTTTTAAAATGCTTTACTTTGCTTGCACACACTTTTTCCTATTACTTTAATTTCTATGATAAGAAAACAAAATATTCTTACGGGTGTACATTTGTGTGAGCCCAGTTTGAAGCGACAACAGACAATTTCCACTATGAATCTTCCAATGCTGTGTAAAATGCCTGTAATGTCAAACAGAGTTTGAGTTTTACATGGAATAAGATTAGAATGTGTAAAAGAGGCCAATTAAATAAAAGAGTAACATTACATCAAATTTAAATTTAAAATCTGTTTCAACACAATTCATCACCATGCATACACTGAAAAAAAAAGTAGTAAAATTTTCTAAATATTTTCCATTTCCTTAAAAGACAATTTTGTTATTGTGAAATGAAAATCATTTTTCCATGCAAATGTGATCTTAAAAATCCAATTTCATTTCAGAAAAGCATCAGGGAATTAAGTTAATCAACAAGGAGATTCACATTTTACTATTTATTCATTGGCTTGGGGGGAAACAAAAATCAAAAGCTCCGATTAAGCCTGACCAGTTTATTACATCACAGATCAGAAAAAAAACCTCAACAGGAAAACTCAGTTTCCACAAGAAGCTGAAATCTGTTTTTACAAGTGTAGTTTTTAAATTGGATAGAAACCTATATGAACTCCACAAAAGTCTTCCATGTTGTTAGTCATGTGCTAACACGCATGTTGCCCCTTGAATGAACCAGAGATATACACTGAATAACCAAAGTTCCCAAATCTGACTCCAAACCAGCCATCACCCCTGCAAGGGGCACAACTCTGATACTCTGAGTCAGAGCTGTGATCTCTGATGAGCTTACAGAGCTAATGAAAGGCATTCAGTGAAGATATCCAGAAAAGTCACTCAAGCAAGGCAGGGAAAAAAGTAATTGTGTGGGAACAAGGTCATCAATAAAAAATAAAGTGGTTTCAGGTCTGAGGAAGGATGTGCCAATAATCTTTGTGTGGCTGGAGAAAACCAAATAACCCCAAGGTATCAATAATGGTTACAAGTTCAAAGACAACAGGGGATCAGAAACTACTGAAGTCATTAATTGCCTGTGTAATCTGGCTCATGATAATTTTTTATATTTCTCTAATTTCAAAAATCAGAGAAAACTATACTTCTGTGAACGACTCATTTTTAACCAGAACATGGTGGATCCTGTACCATTCTTCTGTTACAAAAGTGAAGTGCTCTATATTTGACAAGGGTTAAAGGATGGCCAATCCAAAAGAAAACTACTTTTGCCTGGGTTATGATAATTCATCATAAAACACTGTCAGCATAGACAAATATATTTAGTGAGGCAGAAAGTGTCCACACAAGACAGCTAATGTTCATGGGTTAAAAGTAACTGTTTCAACAGATACAGTTCAGAACAGTAAGATATTCTCCTGAAGTTAAAAGCAAAGGAACAATCATTTTTAGTCAAAGAGGAACCTGATTCTTTTCTTGATTCATTATGGCCCTGGATAATCAGTAAATTAAGGTGACTCTTCAACTAAAGCTAATTGTTTCTCTCAAGGGCAAAATCCTATGGTTCATTCAAGACTTACCCAGGAAAAACCTAACAATGACTCTAATGGGAGTTTTACCTCAGTACGTTTTGGATAAGGTTAGCTCAATGAGCCCCTAACTTCAGTATATAGTCAAAGAGGATACCAGAGATCAGAAGGTTTTGTACTATATATCCCTGAAGTTTTTAAAAGAATGATTTTAGTTAGAAAACAGAAAAAGGCAAGTCCACCCCAAACAACAGTGTACTGAGATGTTCTATACACAGTATTAGACTGCCAGAAATCCATAGCATTTCATGCACAAACCAATATCTCAGCTGTTAATGGATACCTAATAACTTATTGCATGAACTCACAAAACAAGTAATGTAGCTAGGGTGAACAGTGTTGCAAAATCCCTTTAGCTGCAAAATCTTATCTACCTGGTAGGACACAAGAGGGAATGCATTGAGGTTACCTGTAGTTGAGAAAATTCCACCAATAATACCACAGAGTCTTACTAAGAACTGCCAGAAGGGCATGTGTTCTTCTGTTACTGTCACCATAAGAGAACTGATGTCATATTTCATGAATATCCCTGATACCCCATGGCTACCAGCTGCATGGTTAATCACTCTTTCCTGAGGACAAAGAGTAACATACACAAATTAGTAGTCTCACATCAGTCACATACACAGCAATACTTAAAGGACATGGTTAAAGAGCAACTTGTTAGGACAGTCATTTGTCAACATGAGACAATAGAGCAATAAGGCCGCACGCTGACTAGAACCTTTTAAAAGTCACCCATTAACTAGATTTTGATCAAAACAGAGATGAGAGATTATTTTATACTGTATATCTTTATGCTAGCATGTCACTATCCACTTTCCTGTTTACTTGCCCTTTATACTGCATTTTCTTCTTCATTACCCGTGACATGATACATCTGACACGTACCCAAAGACATTTGCTTTTATGCTGCCACACTGTGTTGCAAGGTCACATCTTTTTGCTGCCTACTATCTCCCACAGGTTTCTTTCAGTACCATCACAAGTCTGAATATCTGTGTTTCAATTTGTATCTTGCTAATATATTAGCTTGTACTTCCCAAATTCATTCTCATCTAATTCTCACCTCCCATGCTTCTTGTATATGGTTTCTTATATATGGTTTCTTATGGTATAACACTCCCAAATTCACAATGTTCTGCAAAATTAACATTCTTCTTACCATCACTACTTTCCTGCTTTTCTCTCATCTTTAAGATAATCAAGTATAAAGCAGTTTAAAACCTAGAATTCAAGTTTGCTTTAATGTTTTCAAGAGAAGAGAAAAGCCTTCCCACCACTAGTGGAAGCACTGTGGGGTTAGAGTGGCTTCCTGCTGCTCACTCCACCATAGCTACTGCCACATGTGTCCCTGTGGTCCAGGGCTGGGTCTCCATGTGCTGCTCCACCAGGCCGCAGGAACATACATGCCAGCAGCTGCACGGAGCAAGCAGCTGGAAGCCGCTCTAACCCCACTATGTAGCTAGTGGTAGTGGTGGTGGCAGGGCTTCACGGCATGTTTTAAATCCCCCAGGGGCAGCAGGCTGAGCCAAGGAATGTGTGGGCAGAGCATGCTGAGTGGCAAGAGGTCTGGGGGATGCAGGGGACTGGGAGTACAGGGGGCAGCAGGTGGTGAATTTTGGTGGAGCCCAGCCCTGGGCCATGTAACTCACTGCCTATGGCAATCAATCAATCAATCAATCACAATAGTCACCAAGCCCCAGCCCGAATTATTAAAAAAAAAATTCAATACATATAAACTCACTAAAACAAAACCTTTCTTGAGGAGTGTTGATTTCAAACTGGGACTTACCCTTTCTGTCACGGAAAACTGGTGAGTTTCTGCTGAAATTTTATACGTATGGAGTTTTGTTGGCACAACTGTGATAAAATATTGGAACATCTGGTTGTCTAAAACAAAACAAATCTTACTATTGAAATAACACTAATTATAGAGTAAGAAATCATTGAATTAACACTAATTATAGAGTAAGAAATCATTTGAGAGAAAGATTCAGCTTTTAAGCAAGTGTTTTTCTGGAAAGACCATTAAGAATATTATCTATTAAGCTCGGTCTATCCTGGACATTTTCATAGACATTCCAATGTTGCCCACACTGGTTTGGCTCCACTGATGTAAATTTTGAGGGTTAGCCCATCTGACAAACTTTTGCATATGGCAGGCTTTCACATAGTTGTCCTATAGATTTCAGTTTGACTACTAAGTTTAGCATGTGCATAAATCTTTCCATGTCCCTACATTAGAGAAGTCACAGGTTGCTACTCCAGTTTTAACCACCATCTCACATAACACTGCACACAGAAGTAAGTCATAGGACAGTGATTTTAAAATTGCGGCTGAAGCCAATAGTCTGGCTACACAAGTGCTTTTAGTGTTGTGAACATTAGTGGGACTGAATTGTTTGGGTTTTCTTTGAAAATTTCCCTAGAGTAGACAGGTCATCAGAGAACTTATAGCAGATAATCAGCACTTCACAACATATTTATAATACAATCCCTCTTCATTCATCATCCCAGCAGAACAAAAACAACAAACAACTGAAATGATAATTAACTTATATATCAAAATGTAACATTTTTAAGTGGCAAAAATTTTAAAAAAATGTTAAAGTAAGAACATTAGGTAAAAGAACTGCATCTCAAATACTAAATTACTTTTCCATCATGAAACACTTACGATCTGATGCAATTTTTTCTGTCCCGTCCAAAGGATTAATTATTCCTGGAATGAGCTCTCCAAAAGACAAATGATCAATTCTATGAGAGAAGTTGTATGCTGAAAGATAACATACAAGACAGCAAATGTAAAGGTTTATTTTAGTGAAATATGAAAATGTCATACATTTCTCACACACTTATTAAAATAAGAAAGGAATATTTAATTACCTTAGGATGGATATAAAATGTTATCAAGATTTGCACTTTTGTAAATATATCCACAAATCCAATTATGTATTTATTATAAGCGAAGCTTTCTTTATTGGCATTATCAATATTTAAAAATATAATACTTAATTTAAAATCAGAACTTTCCTGCAATTTATAGGTAATACGATGTAAATCAAAATGTACAGGCATTTGCAACAGCTGAGAGATGAAGGGTCAAGAAGCAACTAAGGAGAAATGGAATTCCTTTATAGTTCACATTTCAGACTGGCAAAAAGTATTGGGAAGATTGAACGGTCTTGTTAATTAAATTCACAGATTTATATAATGCAATAATTTTATTAATTTAGTTCCTATTCCTGCAAAAATTTATGTATACAATTCATTGCAATGGGAATACACACATGTACAATAAAATTCACATGGAAGCCTTTGAAGGATTGGAGGCTTAAACAGCAAAAAGTCAGGAAGCAAAGTACACACACACACACACACACACACACACACACAGTCTGTCTTGTAATCTAAACCACTGAAATAATTCTTCCTGAAATGTCAGACATTTTTAATTTTTTGTTGTCTAAATACTGCAGAGGAACAAATTCTCTGAAAAATACTGATTCTGATACAGTACACATTTAAAATCCAAGATATACTTTCATAAAAGCATTTTATAGTTATTTACATATTATTTTAGATATAGTTTTAACATTATGATTGTTACAGAATCAACATAAACAGACTGAATGTCAAATGCAGGAAAGATTCAAGTTAATTTGCAATATGCTATCCTGAAGCATATTCTTTCTTTTACAATACAAATTGCTCAACTAGAATATCTCAGCAGTAGTATATGTCCAATACTACACTTGTGTCCAAATCAGTAGCTAAGAGATGCTATGAACCAACAGTGGTTTTTGAAAGATAAACAGAAAAAGCTTACACTCATGGCTCACGAGGGCTGCCAAGTGCGCATGGCCTCGGGGATGTGGAATTGCCCTGAAAGAAGCAAAAGCATGTTTTATAGAGCAATGATTTAATACGTATTTACGAGAAACTCAAATAATAAAAATTGGGGTCTCTGATAAAGCAAATTGCTCTTTTCCCCTTAATTTAAATAAAACAGCTCTTTATAATGGGCAGTGATATTTTTATTGTTGCTCAGTAATGATAACCAGAGTAAGACCTTAAAAAAAAAAAATCACAAGAGATCATATTAAGATCACAAAAATCCTCCAACACACAAAAAGCAGCTCAGGTTATTTTTAGAAACACCAATAGGTTTTGTCTATTTAGAAAGCTGCAAGAGAAAGGGTACGTCTAGACTACCGCGTTTTGTTGACGGAAGTTTTGTCGACAGATACTGTCGACAAAACTTCTGTCGACAAAGAGCATCCAGACACATTGAGTTCTGTCGACAAAGCAGTTTGCTTTGTCGACAGAACTCCGTAGTCTGGACGCAATGTTACAGGCAATAACACTTTCTGTCGACAGAGTTCTGTCGACAGAAGGTGTTATGCCTCGTAAAATGAGGTATACCAGCGTCGACAAAACTGCTGAGTTCTGTCGACGTTATGTCGACAGAACTCAGCGGTAGTGTAGACGCTGGTGTAGTTTTGTTGACAAAAGTCCACTTTTGTCGACAAAACTAGGTAGTCTAGACACACCCAAAGGCTTGTCAGATCCTGACATGGTCCAAATACAGTAAAGGAAAAACCTGTAACAGCTCAAGTTGCTAATGGTTAATATGGGTTTCCCTTCACTTGCCCCATGACTAGGCAGATTATCAGATTCATCTGCGGGGCTCTATAGTATGTGCATTGGGAGAGGTTGCAAGAGCGGGAGGAAAGAGAAGGAAAACAAAGAAAGCAACAGAATTGAACTGGGCATGGTCTGGAAAACTGGCACACTTCCCCAGTCCCTCTTCACACTCACAAAGTTTTACTTCTAGGCGTGCTTCTACTACCTAACGACTAGTGTGAGGTTTCCCCCTAATAAAATTAAAGAAATCTTCCTCCACATTTCAGACATTAGAAGTAGAGTGATTATCTTAAACAGATGCATATTGGAGAAATGGAAGGTGGGAAGATAAAAGATTGGGAGAGCAGGCAGTAGAAGGCTACAATAATCAAGGCAAGAGATGACAGATACATTTACAAGGTGTTTAGCTGTGAGGACAATGATAAAGCTAATTTTTCGTAAGAAGGAAGCAACAGGATTTAGCAAACACAGAGCTATGAAGGGGGTGAGAGAAGAGACAAGCTATGCTAGAACTGTGTTGTTTTGTAAACAGGATGACAGAAGAGATGGCAACGGAGACAGCATGGGAGGAGAGAGATCAGAGCTTCAGGTTTGGACAGACAACTTGAGAAGGCAGCTAGATATCCATATCAGTGAGGCAACTTGAAACACAAGACTAGACAGAGGTGCAGATTTTAGATTCACCAAG